>NC_081575.1:2319255-2398209 GCF_022355385.1 Mustela nigripes | reverse complement strand
GCCCAGAGCCATACCTCTTTACCTGCTCCCCATATAAGGGTACCACGTGAAATACAGAAAACCCAAGTCAAGTTAAATTTCAGATCAACAGTGGATAAATAACAAAAAGTCCAAATGGGATATACTTATACTAAAAAAAAAACCCGATCTGAAATTCAAATGGACTTAGGTGTTCTCTTTGCTATCTGTATCAGACAACCCCACGCTGGGATTAGGATGTCCTCAGAGTTTAAAACCTATTCTCTCCCTCTACAGGCTTTCCATTTCCCCTTGACCCTTCCTGATCCTCACCCAGCCTGGGGCAAAGACTTTAATTTTCCCTGCCAGGGCTTCTCTTATAGGCCATGCCATGCAGGGCCCAGAGGAGGCTGGACAAGGTCACTCAGCCCAACCTAACACTGAGGTCTGAGACACTGACCACAGGCTGGCTGAATTCAACCTACTGGCATAGTGACTTGCCTTTCCCCAATTTGTCCAAGTACAAATGACCAATAGGACTCTCAGCCTTATACTTTGCCCAAACTCTTGTTAAGGCAGCATTTAGCTGTAGATAAATGGAAATTCTGCTACTTTTAACCCTGACAAATTCCCAAGGCAAGAAACAATTTAATAGTAAAGGTTGGTTTCATTTCCTGCCTGTGGGCTGTGAAGGACTTGGGGAACTAACGGGCTGCCTTCGACACAGTGGTTTAGAAAATGAACTCACAGTCAAGGCCAAAGAACTCATCCCTAGAGAACAGAAGCTTAAATTAAGAAAGGCTTTATTTTTAAGACAAAACAAATAGCACAAATACACATCCAAATGCACGTGAGTAGGTTCACTGGGTTTTATAAAAGAGAAAGCTGCACTCAGCTGTCAGTTATAACTAGAAACATCAAGGAGATGCCCCTTGCTTCTGGTGGCATGGGTACAACATGTGCTTGTCTAAGAAGTCATTCTGTGGTGGCATCAGTGTGGAAATGCATGAACGAGTGAGGTGATTAAAAGGCAGGAGTGCAGGTGGGTGAAAGCTTTAAGACCGTTTTCACCACCCTAATGTGCTCTTGTTCTGCTCTGAGGAATTGAAGCAATCAGCAGATCACCTTACAAAGAACTTAAATGTCAAAGAACACTTTCAGGTACCTAAAAGAGATCCAAGATTGTTACTGAAGTCATACAGGGAGGTGAGTAGGAGAAAATAGTTTATGTTCTCAAAACGCAGGTTTCACACAATATGAAAAGAAGAGACCGATCTCAGTAAAGGCTGGTCTTTTTCATGATGCGCAGGAACTCCTGCTCGTTGACTTCTCCATCTCCGTCTCGATCAGCCTCATCGATCATTTCCTGCAGGATAATGAAGAATCAGCTTAGATTAATTCATTAATGTAACTAAATTATGACTGAGCAGTAGGTCTTTATAATGTTACATGAATAGACGGTTGTGGTCCACCCAATGCAAATAATGCACTTTTTGTAACAGCTTGGCTACCAAACAGTTATTTAAAAATCAAGCAATACTTTGTCACACATGTCATCTAGAAGAGAACCTGAAGATCATCCTGACCAGGGGAATTCCTAAAACCTAAAATAGTAAGTAAGAATGTATCTGTGTGCATTTTTCTGGGAGTGGGGCCCATAGGTTTGTCACACTATCAAAGGAGAAATTAAGTGGCCAACAGAGGGGTGAGGGAATACCACTTTCCCTTCACACTAGGGCACACATCAGAGAAAATAAAACTCAGGGGCTCCAAGCAGGAATTGAAGTCCAGTCTGATGCCTTACAAACCTGCAACTCCTCATCAGTGAGGTTCTCACCCAACTCCTTGGCCACGCGCTTTAGATTTTTGAATGATATCTTCCCAGTTTCATCATCATCGAAGAGCTTGAAGGCTTTCAGAATTTCTTCTTTGGTATCTTTTTCAGACTTAACAAGTAAATCAGAAAACACAGGGGCAATTAGTCATGCGACCGCCCCACTACCACCTCACCCCTTCACATGGTCTTGATGATAGCCTTCGCCACAGAAGTCTTAGCTCACCAGAGATCAACATCATCCCAGATAGAAGAGCACAAAGTCAGTGATGTTATTATAAAAAAAAAAAAGAAAAAGAAATATAAAGGATTGACTTAAAACATTCCTTCTGTACAAACCAAAGAGAAATAGGAGTAGGAGGGTAGAGTTAAAGCTAGGGGAAAATATACCGCTTAAGCTGGTGGAGGGGACCCTCTTGGCAGGGGTAGGGAGATGCAGGGAGCACAGAGAGGGCCATTGAACTTGTTGTGGGACTGCAGAGAGTTCCTGGGATCCCAAGTACTCTAAGAGGAAGACAGAAAAATCTCCAAGAACTCAAACTCCAGAAATTCCTGAAAAGTAGCTGAAGATAGAGAGAACCCGTCTAATAAGAGCAATCGGGGAACCCACCTTCAATGTGGGAACTAGGTAGTTACAGAATGTTAAGCTTTCTGATCTCTTAAATTAGTACACACACAAAAAATACAGGTAGGATTAGATGTTTTCAAAGCAACAGAATTATCACGGGAACAGTCCCGTGACCTGAGACACACATGGAGCTACTTTTCCGCAGGCCAGTCAAGCAGCCGAGCCACACAAGACAGGAGTCAGAAAGGCAATGAAGGAGCAATGGCCCACGGGGCGCATAAACACACAGCCTGGGCAGGGCGATGACATGCAGGGGAGTGAAGTGGCTTTTTCAGGTCACGCTGTCTTTCTTGACCCATTGGATCCTGTCAAATGGTGACATCTGAGGGACTAGACAATGGGTGAAAGTGCTGAATGGCCAATTCCCGGTGCAGGAAAAAACAAAGCTGTCGAGGTAACCTGTCCTCAGGCTAAAGCTTCGCAGAATAAACGAGAGAGAACAGAATTTTGACCTTTAAAGTATAGGCATTTCATCTTGTCAGGCGGTGCGATATTGCTGGCGCTTACAGCATTTCCTGCTTGTGCGTGTCACAGTGACATATCAGTTGGAGAAAAATAATCACAAGAGTGACAGCACTCGTACTCGTATGAGTTTACAGAGGGTAAGCTGACTTTTCCTGTGATTCTGCGGCCTTGAAGAAAACCAAGTAGAATGTAAGCATCCTGTCAGTCATCAGTACTATACTTTCTCAGCTGAACCCTCCAGTCTGTATCACGTTTTCTTCAGTGAAGATATTTTTATACCTAGATTCAAATTTGTTCACTAGTATGCTTGGAAAATATGCTAGCTATCCCAGCTAACTTACCATTTTCTGAGTCATCACAGTCAAAAAGTCACTGAAGTTCATTTTTCCCGTCCCTTCCTTATCAATTTCACTTATCATTTTCTTGATCTCTTCTTTCTTGGGTTCAAAGCCCAGAGCCCTCATCGCCACCTACAATGAAAACAGGACCATCTCAATAGACACAGCTAACCTTTGCAGGAGCAAAAATGAGAGCACGGAGAGTATCAAGCCAGCATCTGAGACAATCAAGTTGAAATGATTGGGAAATACTACAACATGATGCAGATTGATATTTGTGCTCAATTTTATTTTATAACACTTGAGGTAAGTAAAGACCGAAAACAGCATAGTACATCGTCTGCTGATCCTTTCTGCAGGCAGAAGAGGGCAAAAGGGGGAGAACGGTGACAGGGAAAGAAGATGAAGAAGTAGAGGAAAGACAAGGCAGCACAATGGGAATGTAAAGGGCTTGCCTTAAGTTCCTTAACATCTATGGTCCCAGTCCCATCCGCATCAAAGAGGTCAAAAGCTTCCCGGATTTCCTGCTTCTGCTCTTCAGTGAGCTCTGGCTTAGGACTCATCCTTTTTCGCTGGGCAGACGATGCCATGCTTGCCTTCTTAAAGTTAGAGGCCTTTAGATATTTTACAAACATAGAAGCACAATATTATGTGATACAATCCATATTTTACATAAAATAATTACAAAGTGTTTTAACAATATTTATACCAAGCAATTCCAAAGCCTTGCTTAACAGAAAGTGCAATGCTTTACTGGAAAGAACAATGATTCTTTCCATGCACGTCTATCTTTCCCTCTTCTTTCCTGTTGTTTCTAGAAGCAAGGAGACCCTTTGTTCCTTTGGACATCTTTTATTGAAAATCATCTCCAAAGAGATCCAGCCAAGGAGCTGTGGATAACTGTACAGATAATCAGCTACCCTTGAGTTGGGGGACCCTAATTTTGGTTATGTCCTTATAACACCCGCTCGCAGTATTCCACTTCCTTCTATGTACTCCGACTTTGTGATTACTTCTACATTTCGTCAAATATTACTACGTAGCTAAGGTATATATTCTGCCAATACCGAATAATAAAACTCCATCCTCTCGACACATCTTTGCCTCCTTCAAGAAGCTTAAACGTCTCCCAATTGTCCCTGTACTTATTTAGAGTGCACGTTAACAAACATAATAAACCTCTCCCGGTTCTGTGGGTAAACTTCGGTAGCGCAAGGCGGCCAGCAGGTCAGGGTCTGAAGGGTCTGAGCATGCGGGTAACCCGAGTTTTCTTTGACCAAGGGCGGTCACCGAGGGGGCTGGCAGGGGAAGGCCAGGGGAGCCCGAGGGATGGGTGGGCGCATAGTGGATGAAGGGGAGGCAGCGGACAATCACAGGCCCAGGTGGACGGCCAGCGTCTCTACCCTACCCTTCCGGGAAAGAGCTCAGAGGAAGGAGGGTCAGTCCAAAGCCGAGAACGGCGCCGGAGAGCTGCCAGGGCCAGATGAGGCCTGGGAAGAGCTCAGCCTCTGGGCGCGGGGCACCAAAGGGCGGCCCCCACTCACCATTGCCGATGGACTCCGCGGGCCGTTGTTACGGCAACCGACGTACACACTGATTCGGCGCTGTTCCCACCGTCCCGCGCGCGGGGCGCCGCTCCCCATTGGCGTAGAGCTGTGGTGGGCGGGTCTAACCGGACAAACGCCAGGCGCGGGGCTCGGGGGCTGCGCGCTCCCTGCAGAGACCTGGCTTCATTGGGCAGGATCATGTTCTGAGCACCGATTGGTTGAGCTGGCACTGAGCTGAGCCAATCCTCTCGGCGGAGGCATCTCGGCAGATCCTCTGCTCATGCGGGCGGGGAGAAAAAGGTGGCCGCCGAGGCCGGAGGTCTTTCGGTGTAAACGCCGGAGTCGCGCAGGGGATCACCCACGGACGGGTAAGGATCGCGACCTCCTCTTGGGAGGCTGCCTTTCTAACGGCTGCTGGGCGGGAGAGTAGGGGACTGGGTGGGGCCTATCGGTCGAGACTTTCTGAATTAGGGCCGGAGGGGCCGGAGAAGACCGTGACCTTGCGTGAGACTGTGCTCAAGGGGCAACCGAGACCCACAGAAGGGAACGGGCATGTCACAGAGTTTTAGACGACCGAGACTTAGAAACCGAATCCAGCCGAGGCTCTTCCTTTGAGAGTGTCCGTTCTAGAGCACCGCCTTGTCCCCCGAACAGATTTTGAGAGAGGATCACTTCTCTCCCCAGTGTAAGGCCAGCCCAGGAAGGTAAGGTGGGGACTTGGGAACGGACTCTGAAGGGAGCGAAAGAGATATGAGCGACCATGACGGAGAGGTTATCAAAATTTACTCTTTTTGACACCTAAACACTCGGCCGAGACAATGTTGTGACCAAAGTCACACAAGACTTTTTGAACTGTAAGGTTTTCTGTTTTTATTTTTTTAATTTATTTTATTATGGGTGTTTTTTTTTTTTTTTTTTTTCCATCATGATAACGGCACTCTTTACTCCCTATCACCTGTGTAACTCATCCCCTCGCCTGCTTCCCCTCTGGTGACCATCTCTGTTTTCTCTCTAGTTAAGAGCCTGTGTGTTGGTTTACCTCTCTTTTTGCCCCCCTCCCATGTTCATTACTTTTGTTTCTTAAATCCCACATATGACTGAAATCATATGATATTTTTCTTTCTCTCCTATATTTCACTTAGCATAATATTCTCTGGCTACACCCATGTCCTTGGAAATAGCAAGATTTCATTCCTTTTGATGGTTGAGTAATATTCCAGTGTGTATATAGACCATATCTTTTTATCCATTCATCAGTTATTGCACACTTGGACTATTTCCATATCTTGGCTATCATAAATAATGCTATAAACATCAGTGTGCATGTATCCCTTTGAATTTTTATTTTTGTTCTTTGGGTAAATACCCAGTAGTGCAATTATTGGGTCATAGGGTAGTTCTAGTTTTAATTTTTCTTTAAACATTTTATTTATTTGACAGACACACAAGATGAGAAAGGGAACACAAGCAGAGGAGAGAAAGAGGAAGGGAAGCAGACTCCCTCCTGAACAGGGAGCCCGATGCAGGGCTTGATCCCAGGATTCTCAAATCATAACCTGAGCCAAAGAAAGACGCCTAACGACTGAGCCACCCAGGCACCCTTGTAGTTTTAATCTTTTGAGGAATGTCCATACGGTTTTCCACAGTGACTGCACCAGCTTGCATTCCCACCACTAGAGCAAGAGTGTTCCCCTTCCTCCACATCCTCGCCAACACCCGTTTCTTATGCTGTTGAGTTTAGCCCTTCTGGAAGCTGAGGTGATCCCTTATTGTAGTTTTGATTTTTCCATTTCCCTGATGACGGGTGATGTTCAGGATATTTTCGTGTGTCCGTTGCACATTTGGATGTCTTCTTTACAGAAATGTCTGTTCTTGTCTTCAGCCCACATTTTAATTAGATTATTTGCGGATTTTTGGAGGTTGGGTTGGATCAGTTCTTTATATATTTGAATATGAACCCTTTATCAGATGTGTCATTTGCAGATATCTTCTCCATTCAGTAGGTTGCCTTTTAGTTTTGTTGATTATTTCCTTTGCCAGTCAGAAGCTTTTTATTGTGATGTGGTCCCGAGTTCATTTTCGCTTTTATTGCCCTTGCCTCAGGAGACCTACCAGAAAAATTGGCTGTAGGCCGTGGCAAAAAGATTACTGCCTGTGCTCTCTTCAAGGATTTTTAGGGTTTCAGGTCTCACATTTACATCTTTAATCCAAAGTTCAAGTTTAGTGTTGTGCATATTATGAGAAAGTGCTCCAGTTTCATTCTGCTGCGTGTGGCTGTCCAGTTTTCCCAACACCATTTGTTGAAGAGACGATCTTTTTCCCACTGGACATTCTTTCCTGCTTTGTCATAGAGCAATCGACCACATAGTTGTGAGTTTATTTCTGGGTATTCGATTATGTTTTATGGATCTGTGTGGCCTATTTTAATACCGGTACCATACTGTTTTAATTACTACCATTTTGTAATGTAACAAAATCAGGGATTACGATACCTCCGGTTTTGTTTGTTTATTTTCAAGATTGTTTTGGCTACTCGAAGTCTTTTGTCGTTCCACACAAATTTTAGAATTGTTCGTTCTAATTCTGTGAGAAATGCTATTGGTTGTTTGATCGCGATTGCATTAAATGTATAGATTGCTTTTGGGTGGTATGTACATTTTAATAATATTTGTTTTTTCCACCCATCAGAATGGAATGTCTGTCCATTCTTTGCATCATCTTGAATTTCTACACTTTTCAGAGTACGGATCTTTCACCTTTTGGCACAGTATATGCATATAACCATCTACATATTTCTTTTCTTTTTTTTTTTTTTTTAAAGATTTTATTTATTATTTATTGGACAGACAGAGATCACAAGTAGGCAGAGAGGCAGGCAGAGAGAGAGGAGGAAGCAGGCCCGACACGGGGCTCCATCCCAGGACCCTGGGATCATGACCTGAGCCGAAGGCAGAGGCTTTAACCTACTGAGCCACCCAGGCGCCCCGATCTTTCACCTTTTTGTGTAAGTATATTCCTAGATAGTGGATTGTTTTGGTGCAATTGTAAATGGGATTGTTTCATTAATTTCTCTTTCTGTTGCTTCATTATTGGTACGTAGAAATGCGACAGATTTCTGCACATTAATATTGTATCCTGTGACATTATTGAATTCATTTATCAGTTCTCATAGTTTTGGAGTGGACTCTTTATAGGGTTTTCTATATGTAGAATGTCATCTGTAAACAGTGAAAGTTTTAGCTCTTCTTTGCCAATTTGGATGCCTCTTATTTCTTTCTGTTGTCTAATTGCTGTGGCTAGGACTTCTAGTAGTATGTTGAATAAAGTGACAAGACTGGACATCCTTGTCTTCTTGTTCCTGACCTTAGGATAAAAGCTATCAGTTTTTCCCCATTGACTATGATGTTAGCTGTGTGTTTTCCATATAAGGCCCTTAATATATTGAGGCATGTTTCCTCTAGACCTACTTTGTTGAGGATTTTTTTTTTCTTTAATCATGAATGGGTGTTGTACTTTGTCAGATGCTTTTTCTACATCTGTTGAAATCATCATATGGTTTTTATCCTTTCTCTTAGTCATGTGATCTGTCATGTCAATTGATTTGCAAATATGGAACCACCCTTGTGTCCCAGGAATAAATCCCACTTGATTGTGGTGTATGATTTTTTTTTTTAAGATTTTTATTTATTTATTTATTTGACAGAGAGAGAGATCACAAGTAGACAGAGAGGCAGGCAGAGAGAGAGAGAGAGGGAAGCAGGCTCCCCGCTGAGCAGAGAGCCCGATGCGGGACTCGATCCCAGGACCCTGAGATCATGACCGGAGCCAAAGGCAGCAGCTTAACCCACTGAGCCACCCAGGCGCCCTTTTAATGTATTGTTCAATTTGGTTTGCTAAGGTTTTGTTTAGGATTTATCGCTTCTACATTTGTGAGAGATACTAGCCTGTTCTCTTTTTCTGTGCTGTCTTTATCTGGTTTTGGCATCAGGGTGACACTGACCTCATAGAATGAGTTTAGCAGTTTTCCTTCTCCTTGTATCTTTTGGAATAACTTGAAAAGAGTAGGTAGAATCTACCTTATGAAGCTCTCTGGTCTTGGATTTTTGCTTGTTCAGAGTTTTTTGATTGCTGATTGAATTTCATTGCTGGTAATTGGTCTGTTCCAATTTTCTAATTTTTCCTGCTTCGTTTTGGTAGGTTATATGTTTCTAGGAATTTACCCGTTTCTTCTGAGTTGTCCAGTTTGTTGGTATACAGGTTTTCATAATATTCTATTATAATTTTTTGTATTTCTCTGATGTCGGTTGTCATTTCTCCTCTTTCATTAGTGATTCTGCTTACTTGGGTCCTCTCTGTTATCCATGAGTCTTGCCGGAAGTTTATTAATTTTGTTGATCTTGTCAAAGAACCAGCTCCTGGTTGCATGCATGCTTGGCGAATTACAAGGGGGGTGTGCAAGGGTATGGGCCGAAGCAGGGGAGCTGGAGATCCAGGATCTGCCCTCTGCAGCTAGCCCAGTGTAAGAGGGTTCCCAGCCCTTATGTGCTTCCCTTCTGGGCATTGGGGCATTATTTAGGGAGGCAGGGGACAGCATAAGTTTCTCAGGCTGAGAAAGGCATGCAATATATTAGCATCCATTAAGTGAAAGTGTTTGCTGACCCTTTGCCCTACTTTCCCAGGACTACTGAGTAAAGTCCACACTCAGCCTGGCATCTGAGCCTCATGCCCAGTTTTGCCTCTGCTAGTCCTTGGACGTGGCGTCTCTCCATACCCTGCTTCCCAGTCAGCGTGCAGGGTGGTAGCCTGGCAGAGCAGAGAAAACCATCACAAGTGCTGCCTTGGCTGTGTAACATCAGCATGACTTCCGCCAAGTCTGCCGACCTCTCTAAGCCTGGGTTTCTCCTTGCTTTGGGGATCTTAATGGCCTAATATATTTAGATGTGAAAGGACTTGACATCTGGCAGCTTTTTGATCGGCTCTTTCCCCTTCCGGGCATGCCCAAAGCCTTAGACTTGGGTCAAATCCCTTCTCCACACTCCAGCCAGAGTGATGCTTCTGATCTTAACACTCACCCTGCTTGCAACTTCCTGGAGCTCCCCCATATCCTCTTGGTGTAACCCCTTAACCTGACACACAGCCCCTTCCTATTTTCAACCTTGTTCCCAGTCTTGCTTCACACTCGCTGTGACACAACTTGTCACAGTTGCCAGAATATGCTGGCTCTGTGTCATCATCTTGTCCCTTCCATCCCTGGCCATGGAATGTCTTTCAGGACACCCAAGCCCTGTTTGACTCACTCGTCCAGGGCCTTGAGAACGTGGCCTAGGGATCACCGTGGGCCAGCCGTGGGTTAGGTTACCAGCCTCCTTGCTCCGGGGGTACCTTCATCAGAGCTCAGAAGCGCTTCCACGGTGTTCCGCTGAGTCTGTCTCCCATACCACATCGTGGGCTTCCTGGTGCTGTGTCCTGTGCAGGTCCTGCTTGGCAGTGGCTAGCATTCAGTGAGTGAGCCAGACTTATTTAAGGAACTCACCAAGGAGAGAAGATACACCAGGTGGAGGGATCAACATAAGAGAAAGCTTGCAAGCGTGCTGATGGTTTTCTCAGGAGCCACCTCAAATTCAAAGCCAAGGCCTTTCTGTGTCCTAAAAAATAGACAAGCAGGGAGACGAATGACTGACAGAAACAACCAGATACCTCAGATCTCTGAAAGGACAAGATTGTGCAAGAACATTTTGCCTTGATTCCTGTTTGCAGTTTTCTTGTGCACACGGGCATTTTCTGTCCACAGACTAGAGTGGTTAACTTGCGGCTCACCACATCTTAGCTTCCAGCTCTGACTCCATGGAGGACAGCAGGCAGGGTTCTTCTGAATTGCTCTGTATTTCATCTTTACAAAGAAGCTGCTCTCCCATGTTTTCAAAGGAGAAAACACTTGTCTTTCTGTCTGGTTTGAAGGAGACAGGCTCTCCCTTCCATTTGCCTCCAGAACAGTTGCTAGGACCTTGCCTCAGCAGGAGGGAGGAGACTGGGCTCACTTGGTCTCTTCCTTGATATTTTTTTTTTAGTTCAAGGCTTTGTCCCAATGTGTATGGCGGGCATACATACTGGTTTTCAGTGGGTTCAAAGACATAACTTTGTAAAGGAGACAGACTTGAGGCTTCTGATATGTGAATCTTAACAATCCATGTTGCTCTTTGGGGTCTTATGTTTCCCCATCAGAGCTGTTCTGAGCCCATTTCTAGAGGACAGTGGGTGGCACCAAGTACATTTTATCACCATCCGTGTCCAGAATTCTTCATCTTGTAGAACTGAAACTGTACCTGCCGAACACTTACTCCCCAATTCCCCTCTCTTCTCAGCTCCGGGCACCCACCATTGTACTTTCTATGTATTTAAATTTAACTCCTATAAATACCTCATATAAGTAGAATCGTGTAGTACTTATCCTTTTGTGACTGGCTTATTTCACTCAGCATAATGTCTTCAAAGTTCATCCATGTCATTGCATATTATAGAATGTCATTCCTTTTTAAGGCTGAGTAGTATTCCATTGTGTGGTTGGGCCAGATTTCCTTTATCTCTTCATCTGTCGAGGAATATTTAGGTTGTTTCCATCTTGGCCATTGTGAATAGTGCTGTAACAAGCAAAGGAAGGCTAGTGTTTATCTCTTCAGATCCTGGTTTCAGTTCTTTTGGATATATATATACCCAGGAGTAGAATCACTGTATCATATGGTAGTTCTATTTTTCATTTTGTGAGGCTCTTTTATAACATTTTCCATAGGAGCTGTACCATTTTGCATTCCAACCAGCACTGTGCAAGGCTTCCAATTTCTCCACATCCTCACCCACACTTCTCTTTTGACTTTTTTTTTAAAAACTTCTATTTATTTATTTATTTGACAGAGAGATCACAAGCAGGCAGAGAGGCAGGCCGAGAGAGAGGGGAGGAAGCAGGCTCCCCACTGAGCAGAGAGCCCAATGCAGGGCTCCATCCCAGGACCCTGAGATCATGACCTGAGCCAAAGGCAGAGGCTTTAACCCACTGAGCCACTCAGGCGCCCCATCTCTTTTGACTTTTTGATAACAGCCATTGTGAGTGAACAGGAGTGAAGTAATACCTCATTATGGTTTTGATTTGCATTTCCCTAATGATTAGTGACACTGAGCATTTTTTCATGTACCTGTTGGCCATTTGTATGTCTTCTTTGACTATTCAAGTCCTTAGCGCATTTTTTGAAAACCCTTATTAGATACATGGTTTGTAGATGTTTCCTCCCATTACGTACTTGCTGGAATTTGCCTCCTTTTTAAGGCAGAATAATACCGCATTTTGTTTATCTATTTATCCACTGATGGACCCTTGGGTCACTTCTACCTTTTGGCTATCGTGAGCAGTGGTGCCAGTGAACAGGGGTGTACAATTATCTGTTCAAATTCCTGCTTTCAGTTTTTGGGGCTGTATTCCCAGACATTGAATTCCTTGATCCTATGGTGATTCTATGTTTCATTTTTTGAGGAGCCATATGCTGTCTCTCACATTCCCAACAGCAGTGCACAAGAGTTCAAGTTTCTCCACAGCTTCACCAACACTTATCAATTTCTGTTTTCTCGTTTTGTTTTGTTTTGTTTTTTTTTATAATTGCCATCCTAATGGGTGTGAGGGGGTATCATTGTGGCTTTGATTTGCATTTCCCTAATCATTAGTGATATGGAACATCGTCTTGTCTGCCCATTGGCCATCTGTAAAGTATATATCTTTTGAAGAAATGTCTATTTGATCAGAGCTGTTCTTGGTGTTCATTTTAATCTGAGTGTATATCAAATGGGGGCTTAGGTTGGGGGGGGGGGGATCACCAGTGGAATCTGACTCATTTTCTGAGCTAGTCTTTGGTACCCTAGTCCCTAGAGACAACTAAAGTATCACCAACATTCTGAACTGGCTCATAGTGTGTACAGACTTTAAAGTCATTTGTATATAATTTGAGACAAAGTAGATTTGATTTTGTTTTTGCTTCTACAGGGTGTTGGTTTGCTGAGGATTGAGTGAGCACTGTTTGAATGGTATGGATCATGGCAGCAAAATGCTTTCTTTTATCTCCCAGATTTTTCCCTAGGATCAAGTGGGAAACAGGCTTAAAGGCTTCTTGCTTTTCTAACAGTACAGAGGATTATGGGATTGGCAGCTGTGCTGTTTGGATTTCAGAACTGAAAGAATACTTGTTTTCATTTCCTATGGCTGCTGTGACAAACAGCCACAAACACAGTAGTTTAAAACAGCAGAAATTTCTTCTCTCCCAGTTCTGGAGGCCAGAAGTCTGAAATGAAGGTGTCTACGGAGCCATGCTCCCTCTGAAGGCACTAAGGAAGGAAACTTCCTTGCCTCTTCTAGCTTCTGATGGCTCCAGGCGCTCTTTGGCTCACGGCCATGTTACTGCAAACACCAGCTGCCCTCTTGTTTCCTCACGCTTTCTTCAGGTATCTGGGAAATAGTGGGTATTGTGAGCAGAGCACTGTAGCAACCCACCGGCCCTCAGGGAAGCTCCTGCATTTTAGAGGGGTGTCTGCCTGGTAGGGAACAGAGGGGGTCTGCTGTGCATCTGGAAAGGTCATGAAAAGTGAAGTTTTGAAATACATTTTCCTGATAACTTCCATTATGATTTCAGAGATATGTTTGCCTAAAATGGTTCCCATGGGACATAGAGGTTCATAATATCCATTTCAAGGCCATTTCATCCACCCACAAAATCATTTCCTACAAGGACGCGCGCGCGCGCGTGTGTGTGTATGTGTGTAACTAGCGGTGGCTGCCTGGCAGCCATCTTCTCACCAGTGAGTGTTCTCTGAATATGGCTTTTTGCAGGCAGTTCGATTGTTTTCTTTGTGACAGATTTCACCATCTCCAGATGTTAGGAACTCCATGACTTAAGTACATTGACCACTATAAAGAAAACAGGTGTAAGACCGAATACATCTAACCCAGACTGAACACTGCTCTTGGTTTGCACGTCAGTATTGCGAGTGAATGGAGAGAGGAGCATATCCTAACGGCTATCACAAAAGCTTCTCCCAGAAACCACTCCTCTGTTTGGCGGTGTGTGTCTTTGTCAGCAGATAGACTTCACTGTCTCCCGGTTGTGAGGTGCTTGGTGCTCACCATGCTGGGGCCACTTCCTGCGGGTTTTTGATGGTCACAGACACTGGGTCCTTCCACATCTTGTCAGGGTGGCTTTCATCTCACCAAGAGGAAGAGCTCTGTCTCCTGTTACACTCTAGCCCTCCCAGCAGCCCCTGCCCTAGCGTCATGGGGATGAGCACGTCGTCCATTTAGGGGAAACTCAGCAGCAGCAAGGAGACAGGTTGTGTCTAGTTTGTAGCAGGGCTGGCACCAGAACTCGGGACTCCTAAGGTCTGTGCATTTTGCCACCGTACTACCATGGCGTAATGGTCAGTACAGACGAACAGGACGATTGGAGCACGTGAGTGCCGTGGGAAAAGTTACAGTGCCACAGGTGTTCCTTTCGTTGTAAATGATGAAGGAAGTCATTTAACTCACTTTTCACTCTGCCTCTAATCCAGGTGTATGGTGAGTTATGGGCCCAGTTACACCCTTGCGTCAGAGGGAAGCCCATCCAGGAGTGGGAAGCAGAGGGCTTCCTTTAACAGCAACAGCAGTGGTTCAGCTCTTGGTGAAAACTCGACGGGAATGGCATACACAAAAACACGAACACCTAAAAGATATTTCAGTCTTGTAACATGAATGTCTCTAAATGTGTCTTTCTGAATAGAAAACTTCCATCACAAGCATAACCATATTCGGAGCTGAAATGGACCAAGCATTTGATGAGCCAATGAGAGACCACATCACACGGACACATCGGACAGAAGACATTCCCAATGTAAGTACGACATGATAAAGGCTAGCCAAAACCACGTAAGGGGAAGGTCAAGCACACATACACTACCAGCAAACCATTGATACTAGCTGTGGGTCAAAAATTGTATTTGGTATGTTTATTTAATCAATCAGTGTTGACTTTTTATATAAGATACATATATATTTATTTAAGGTACCAGTTACTTACTGCTGTGTAACAATGTCAGAACGTAGTGGTTTCAACATCCATTTCTTTGTTCGTGATGCTGTGATTTGAGCAAGTGTCAGAAAAGACTTGAAGGAATTGTTGGGCCCCCATGGAGGTTCTTTGTCTAGATCTGCAGATGTTGGCTTTGACTCTTTGACTCACTTTTAATGAATGCTAACACTTCAGAAATGAAATCACACTGAGGTAAAATGTGTTTGTATCAAATGTTAATAAATTATAGACGCCCAGAAGGTGCCCTGGACCACCAGGTCATGCTGGTCTTCGCACGTAGCTCAGAATAAAGCCTCTAACATGCCTCTGTTAGTTGAGGGTTAATGTGAGAGTCTAGTTGCCAAAGAAATGTAGATTTCAGTGGTTGTATCAATGGCGTTCTTTGTCACTGGCTGACTTGATAAGAAGTAGACGTTATAAATTTGAACTATTAAAATAAAAAGAATACTTTCATCTTACCTTACAATATATTCTATGTAAGACTTCTGAAAAGAGGCCCACTGCTAGCGACGAAGGAAAAACAGAACAGGTTAAAGAAACCCAGGGGCCTAAACCATTCTCTTAGCTCAAGATCGTAGTGCAATTGAAATCATTCAGATGGCTTTCTTTTCTATTCTTAAAACTCTTTGCAAGAAGTTGAGTTTGTAATTTCTCTGAGTAACCCATTCTTGTGTCTCACTAGCAGATTTCAGTTTGGAGTGGTTAGAACACATTCCTTCTTGTCCTCTGTGCCCACTTCCTCTGCATCATCGTTCGTGGCGGTAAAAAGCAAGGAGTTACCTCACGCGATCTCTAACCATGTAGTATTACAGGTGTGATTGGAGACATTGCCCCATTGCATACCTGACTTCTCTGAGATAAATGCCAGTTAAGTCCCCATCATTACAAAAGTCTCTCCCCTCCCTCCACATGCACATGCTCTCTCCTTCTCTCTCAGATAAATAAATCTTTTTTTAAAAAAGGATTGTCCACATTTAAAATCATGAAATGAAATTACACTGGACATAATAGAAAGATTATTTGATTTTTTTAAAATTAGACCATCAAACTTTGAAACAACTGTAACTAGAGATGCCAGATAATATAACCAAAATAATCTGAAATCCTTTGGGATACTATCAAAACATGTCTAGAGTGAACACCTTTGGATTCAGGCAAACTTTTAGTAAGCCGTGAAAAATCAGTTTGGGGAGCAGGGAGGCTTGGACTTATCTAAAAAAACTGCATTTTCCTGTACAGATGACTTGAGGAAAGGAGAAGGGGTAGCCCACATGAGGATCAAATGGAATTGCATAGTTAAGTTTGTGTCCTGCAGAAAGTCAAAATTTGAGTCAGAGTGCAAATTATTTACCATGGTATGATGACATGTATATGGGAGTAATCAAAACAAAACCTAGACAGAAATGGGTTCAGGAGATCATTTGGTTGGGGGGGGTGGGAATGGCAAGGCTGGTCATGTCAGTAGATTATGCAGGCCTGAACCAATGATGCCAAAGCTCCAGAGCCACCTCCAGGTGGCCCAAGGGACTCCAGTAAAGAAACAAATAGAGGGGTTGGTTGATTGTTTTCTAATCGGGATTTTTTTAAACACCTTAATTTTATTTTTTTCATGTTCCAAGATTCCTTGTTTATGCACCACACCCAGTGCTCCATGCAATCCGTGCCCTCCGTAATACCCTCCACTAGGCTCACCCATCCCCCCACCCCTCCCCTCGAAAACCCGGAATTTGTTTCTCAGAGTCCACAGTCTGTCATGGTTCCTACCCCCCTCCAATTTCCCCCAACTCCCTTCTCTCCATCTCCCCATGTCCTCCATGCTATTTGTTATGCTCCACAAATAAGGGAAACCCTATGATAATTGACTCTCTCTGCTTGACTGATTTCACTCAGCATCATCTCTTCCAGTCCCGTCCATGTTGATGCAAATGTTGGGGATTCATCCTTTCTGATGGCTGCGTAATATTCCATTGTATCTATGGACCACATCTTTAATGTCTTCCGTTTCCACACTCCCAGCTCTGATGAGCTTAGGGGGAGAGATTGGGGATTTGTCATCTTCAGGAAGCCCAGATATGGTTTCCAAAAGACCCCCAAGGTGTGCCTTCAGAGACACTTGGAGCCGGCTCAATCAGCATGCAGCAGACGCAGTTGTTTTCCACCGCCTCCCCGGTGTCAGAGTATTGAAGTGCCCGCATCTGGGGCTCTGTCCTTCCATTATCCCCAGTTAGCAGAATTGGAATGTAACTAAGAACGGGCACAAGTTGCAAAAGCTGAAATGTAAACCCCACGGCTCTTCCTGATACCTCAACTTGCTCAGGGCTCAGAGAAGGAAAAAGAAAGCCCTGGGCCTGGCTGATGAACAGTTTGCCGATCCTCCCTGCAACCCCTCAGGAGGTCCTGCCAGACAGCAGCAGTCTTGGATGTACTAAGGCAGGGAGTGGGTAGGCATCGAGCCTGAAGTCACGCAGCCCAGCCCTGGACTGGTTAGGGAGGGTAAGGGCCTTTGTCCCGTGAGCATAGAGACCTTGCTTTCTTCTCTCTGATGGTTTAAGTGGACATTGTCCGTTGAGTGGGTGGCATGTTGTTCTGTTTTGGTTCTGTTTCTTATGCCTTAGAAGTGCCCAGGGATCAGTTATTAGGAGCAAGAAGCTGTCGCTTTGAGGGGTTTTGTATTGTCCAATTTTGATCATTGGTAGTTTCATTCTTTCCAGAGATGCCTCCTGCTCCTTTCGTTAAATGTGCGGCGTGCGTGTATGAGATCATCCAGTCCAGCCACATCTATCTTGCTCTCATTTGCTCTCTTTCTTTCCTTCTTAACTGACCCCAGGAGATGAGGGTCCCACTGGCAATGGAGCTCCAGAAGTGCAAACAGCGGGACGCGCTTTGTAGCTTCCAGTGCTCCTGTACTGCCGACCACCCCTTTCTTTCTGCAGGCTGCTAAGTGCACAGTTATCGGAGGTTCTGGATTCCTGGGGCAGCACATGGTGGAGCAGTTGCTGGCAAGAGGCTACACTGTCAATGTGTTTGATATGCGGCAGGGGTTCGACAATCCCCGGGTGCAGTTCTTCCTGGGAGACCTCTGCAGCCAACAGGTAATGCACCCCCCAGCCTTGTCAGGGTTCCACAGGCCCCCAGAAGGAAACTACAGGCTTGCCCGACTCACAGGCAGCCACATTGTTTAAAAAAACAAACAAACATGTTTTTGAAAAATTTTGAAGTTACAGGAAAGAACCTAACCCGCATTGGGTCATTACAACTCTACTCTGCCGTGGTACTGGAAAAGCAGCCAAGCTCCGCACATAAATGAGTGGGTGTGGCCGTGGGCCAGGACACCTTTATTTGCAAACAAAGTTGTCCACCAGCTATAGCGTGCCTCCTGCTGTTCCAGAGTATTCCGTTGGCCTTGGGACAACATGGGTCAGGGCATGGACCCCCATGCAGTTGTAAATCTGTGTACAACTTTTGACTCCCCAAAAGCTTGGGGAGTCCCCAGTAATCTCTTGGCCAGAAGCCTTGCTGATAACATAAACAGTCAATTAGCACACATTTTGTGTGTTGTATGTGTTATATACTGTATTCTTACAATAAGGTAAACTACAGAAATGAAAATGTTATGAAGAAAAACATGAGGAAGGGAATCGAAACAAAAATTGGAAAAAGAAAACCATAAGGAAGAGAAAATACATTCATGGCACTGTACTGTATTTATGTAAAAACTACATATAAGGCGACCCGTGCAGTTCAGACCCATACTGTTCAAGGGTCCCCTGTAATGCCCAGAAGTGCAATTGCTGGTTTTCAGGAGTTTTTTTAATTGAGATTTGCTTCACATTCTGTAAATTTAACATTTTTAAAATATACAACTCAGTGGTTGTTAGTGTATTCACAGAGTTGTGTGACAGTCGCTTCTGTCTCATTCCCGAGCACTTTCGTCCACCGAGAAGAAAATCCCAGGCCCATTAGCAGTCGTTCCCCTTCTCCTCTACTACGCTCCCAGCCGCTGGCAAGCGCTCATCTCCCGTCTCTCTGGAGGTGCCTATCTAAGTGGAGTGATGCAATATCTGTGCTTTTGTGACTGGCTTCTTTCACGGAGCATCACGTTTGCAAGCTTTATCTGTGTCATAAGGGTATTAACATTTTGAATTTTATTAGATGTTGCCCTATTGCTCAGCAAAGCTGCTATGCCAATTTTCCATTCACACCAGCAGCGTGGTAGGTCGGATCGCCATTATTGTACGTCTTTGCCAACATTTGATGTAGTTAGACTTTCTGGTGTCACCATTCTGAAAGGTGTGGCATCGTACCTAGGTGAGGCTTACAGGCATGTGCCCTCCCTGTTCAGGATGCCAGGCTCTGGCTCTTTGTTGATGGTCTGTGAGGTTGCCTGTCAGTGACCTTTGTCCATTTGTGTTTGGCTTACTTTGTTTTTCTTATGGCTCTGTAATTCCTTTCTATCTGGAATGCTGTGTCACAGATAGCTTCCCTTAGCCCATCAGTGATCTTTTTTCCTTGGCTTTGGCATCCTTTGCTATGGTTTTGTTGCTTTGAATTTTAAGATAGGGCTTCCCCTCCGGGCTCTTTTCCCTCCCACACCGCCCACGCCTCTGAGCCTGGAGATGGGGTGGAAGTCTTCCTTGTCTGCCACTGCCACTTCCTCACTGCCCCGAGGTCCCTCTGGCTGTGTGGGGGATGCCGGCAGACTGTACATACCCCAGTGTCCTTCCCTGTGACGGTCCTCGGCGGGCACCTGCTCCCTTGCCCAACTTTCCCAGGTGGCTCCTTCTCATTTCTTAGTGAGATGAGCTCAGTGTTCACACACATGACCCACCTCGCCTTGGCCTCCTCTCATTCACTCTTGGCCTCCAGGCCACCCCAGAGCCTGTTGTCACCAGTAAGTGTGTCCTCTCCACGATCTCCCTGGCCGGCCCCCCACTCTGAGCAGCAGCTGCTGTCTTTCTTGTTCGGGCCCTCGGTGCCTGGACCAGGTCGGGAAGCTGCCGCTGCCCCGCCCCCTTCACCCCGTCTGTGTCCTCACTGCCTTGAAGTCCCCGACTGACTCGCTGCCTTGCGTAACACTTAGCCGCCTTGCCTCTTTCTTGTCTCTCTCGTCAGTCAGGGCGCTCCAGAGAATCAGCCGTACGGTGCGTGTGTATGTGGACAGAGAGGAAGTGGCGGGGGTGGGGGTGGGAGTGAATGAGATTTAGGGAAAGAAATTGGCTCGTGTGATTGTGGGGCTGGCAAGACAGATTTGCAGGGCAAGCCGGCAGGCAGGAGACTCGGGCGAGACGTGCTGCTCCAGTCCTGAGGCAGACTTTCTTCTTACAGAAACCTCAGGGTTTGCTCTTAAGGCCTTTGAGTGAGTAGGTGAAGCCCACCCAGAGCACGGAGGGTACTCTCCGGTCCTGGGAGTCAGCTGATGACGGGTGTCAGCCCCAGCTGTGAGATACCTTTGCAGCAGGACCTAGACCAGTGTTGGATGGGAGAACTTCCTCGGCGTAACCCCAGCCGTGTTTAAATCCGATTCTCCCTCCTCCCTGGGAGCCTCTGGGCAGCTGAACAGGGATGGAGAAGAGAATACAAGGTTTCTGGGGCACCTGGGTGTCTCAGGGGGATGAGGGAGCACGAGGCTGGCTGAAGACCAAGCAAAAGCTGGCGCCTGTCTCTCTCTGCCTGCCTCTCTGTCTACTGGTGATCTCTGTCTGTCAAATAAATCAATGAACTCTTTAAAACCAAAATACAAGGTTTCTGCCTCTTTCTACTGACCACGGCCTTTAGCCAGCCCCCCTGGGGACTCTGGTCTTCTTCTTCTCCCGCATCAGCAATGGGTCCTTCTCCACCCAGTCGTAGCCAACAACACACAGACACGTTGCAGGATCACCCGTCTTAAGAAAGCAAAATACCCTGGTGTGCGCGCCCACTTCTCTCCGCCGTCTCGGGAGAGCTCAAAGCGCCGTTTGCCGCCTGTGACTGCTTCCCTCCACTGTCTGTTGCACGCACTCCCGTGAGGTTGTCACCAGCAACCCCTGTCACAGCCGCCAAGGACCTGGAGGCAACCAAATCCAGTGGCCAAGCCTAGGACACCCCACTTGCCCATTTCTCCTCCTGCCGTTCTGCCTCATTAGCTCTGTAATATCTGAATGTAGCAGGCTCCAG
This sequence comes from Mustela nigripes, assembly GCF_022355385.1. Lineage (NCBI taxonomy): Eukaryota > Metazoa > Chordata > Mammalia > Carnivora > Mustelidae > Mustela > Mustela nigripes. The sequence goes on along the minus strand of NC_081575.1, from coordinate 2,377,186 downwards.
AGCTCACTGCTTACACCTCTTTCCTTCTCTGAGCACACTCGGTGTCCAAGCGAAGCCCTCCGTCCCCTGCTCACAGACAAAGGACAGTGTCGGGGCTGACAAGCTCCAGCTTGAGATCTGCAGCCTGGAGCTCTGCTGGACTCGTGTCCATCCGGCTGCCTGCTGCACATCTCTGTGTGGATACATAAGAGACATTTGTACTTGCCGTGTTCACAGTTCACAGTTCAGCTCCTGGTTCCCTGCTATGAGCCCCCGCCCCCACTACAGCGAACCTACTAGAGTCCTGTGCGTCTCAGTAAATGGCCCACTCTGCCCTTCCAGCTGCTTTGGCCAAAAACATTAGATTTACCCTTGTACCCTCCATCCCATTCATCAGCAGATTGTGTCCACTGAACTCTCAGAATAGATCCCCAGTCCAGTGACTTCTCACTCCTTCCTTTGTTACCGTGCTGGCCCCAGCCACCACCTTGTTAATGCGTGAGTCCAATCGTGATGCCCCTCTGTTCAGAAGCCTCCAGTGGTCCGGTTCTGTTTAGCGCAAACGTATAGGCCCTTATCATCACCTTCGAGGCCCTGCATGATCTGCCTCACTCCCTCTCTGGCCTCACCCTGTCCTATACTCACTCAGTGCTCCAGGCACACTGGCATCTTTCCTACTCCTCAAACTCACCAACTGCGTTTCTGCCTCAGGACCTTCGGACTCACTGCTCTTTCCGCCAGGAGTGCTCTTTGTGAACCACAGAGCTTGCTCCCTAAATTTGTTTAAGTCTCTCCAGATCGCCTTTATTCTACCTTAGCTTTCTGTATGACACTTGGTACTACCTGATGTACCCTGTGTCTGATGTACCCTGGTTTCTCTGCCCACCGCCCCCACAGAAGATAAGCTCCATGAAGGCAGGGATATTGTCTCTTCGGATCACTGCTGGGTCCCCTCAAAGGACATGAAGCTCCATAGCAAACTTCAGCTTCCCTCCGAACTGCTCCTGTGATGGTGTTGCTAGTATTTGTTTACAGATTTGTTGTAAACACAAACTCAAAGTGACACCCGCTACCATGGTGTGTTGCTCTCAGGCACCTGCAGAGACAAGGAGAGAGTCGCTCTTAACCAGGGCCGGAGTTTGCCCGACCAGCTTGGTGAAGACAGACATGGGCAAGGCCGAGACCGCAATGATGGATTGTGAAGTCCAAACTCAGGAGGCCATGAAGAGGGTGAAGGACATTCAGAAATGCGTGTGAAAGTTACCACTTGGGTTTTGTGCCATATTCTTGAGTTCATTCATCAGTACTTCTTACTCCCCATTTCTTTCTCCCAGGTTCCTTCTTCTTCCTGAAGCATTTCCTTTAGCATCTCTCACTGAATATCTGGGCACTGAGCTGAATCCTCGTGTGCCTGAGAATGTCTTTATTCCACCCTCTCTCATAAATGCTGATTTGCTGGGAGGGGGGCGGAATTTTAGGTTCATAATTATTCCTCCCGGTGCTCAATCTGCTCATCATTCCTCTGAGGTTCAGCCGGGTTTAGCTCTCGTGCCTTTTAGGGTTTTCTTTTTGACCCCATGTGTTTTGTAGAGAATATGTCTGGGTCTACGTTTTAGTTTTATATTTAAAACCCACTCAACAGCTAGTGGGCCTTAAAAATCTGAGGACTCACGCCTTTCCTCATTTCTGGAAAATTCTTCAAATATTGACTCTACCTCCATTCTCTCTGTTGTTTCTTTCTGGAAGCCTTACCGGACATACAGTAGAGTCTTCATTATAAGCTCCATGTCTGTTAGTTTCTCCCTCATATGTTCTTTCACTTTCTGTCTTTGTAATATTTTATAGGTTTCCTGTTTCGTGTCCACTCATGGACAGTCTTGCTTCACCTATATCCCCACGCCTCCCTCAGATTATTTTGAAGCCAACCCCAGGCACCATTATCATTTTTTCTATAAATATTTCAGTATTTGTCTCTAAAAGATAAGGAGCCTTTTTAAAGATTTACTTATTAATTTGAGGAGGAAAGAGCATGAGTGGGGGAGAGGCAGAGGGAGAGGGAGAGAATCTCAGGCAGACTCCACACTGAGCGTGGAGCCCAGGGAGCTTGATCTTCCGACCCCAAGATGAGACCTGAGCCAAAACCAAGAGTCTGACGCTTACCTGACTGTACCCATGTGCCCCCCCCCACTTTTGCAAGACTTAAAGGAACCCTTTTTTTGCATTTTTAAAATATTTATTTATTCATGAGAGACGGGAGGCAGAGGCAGAGGGAGAAGCAGACTCCCCATAGAACAGGGACCCCAATGCGGGACTCGATCCCAGGACCCCGGGATCGTGACCTGAGCTGAAGGCAGTTGCTTAACCGACTAAGCCACCCAAGTGCTCCTTAAAGGAGCCTTTTTAAAAACACAATTCCATGACTACACCTAAAACACTCTGACAATTCCTTTATCTCCAGCCTGTGTTCAAATATCCCTGAATGTCTAATAAGAATTTTTATGTAGATTTTTTTCCAAATAAGGAGCCAAAAAGGTGAAAACATTGAAGTTGATTGACCTAGTTAAGTCTCTTCTATAAGTTCCCCTTCCCGTTTTGTTTGTCGAATAACCGATGTTTAGTTAAAACTGTGCTTATTGTCCCACAACATTTCCCAGGGACTAGATTTCGCAGATTGCATCCCCATGGTTTTGTTTGCTATGTCCCTCTGTCCCCTAGTGTTCCCTCCAAACTGGAAGACCTAGGACTGCACTGTTCAGTAAAGCAGACTTCGAATAGAAAAAGGGAATACAGATAACTCATAAATGATTTTTCTATTGATTACATGTCGAAGGGATAATATTTTGGATAATCTTATATTAAAATATGTTATAATTATTTTCATCTGTTTCTTTTTACTTTTGATGTGGGTCCTACTAAATTTAAAGTCACAGCTGTGCCTTGTATTACTATATTTCTAGTGGACTAAAAGCTGGATATGACTCTGGTTCCATTTTTTCTTCTGGAGCACCAATAGCAATCAGCATATCTAATGCTCAGATTTTCATTGCTAGACAAAATTGCCCATAAAAGAAAACAGGGCTCCCATTCAGGACTCTGAGCGGGGGGGGGGGGGGGGGGGGGTGGTCCAAGTGAGCCTGAAACGTTTTCTTAAGACAGAATTAGAAAGTGCTCAGGGACACCTGGGTGGCCCAGTCTATTAAGTGTCTGACTCTTGATCTCAGCTCAGGTCTTGATCTCAGGGCTGTGATTTCAAGCCCTACATTGAGCTCCATTCTGAACATGGAGCCTACTTTTTTTTAAATGTGTTCAAAAACTAATGGGAACATATCAAAAGAATGTAAGAACCAACTTCAAGAACCCCTACTGGCCAAATTTGGGATGTTTTAAACCTCGCAAAAGACAACAGTAGTGGATTGTAATGCATTGAATAAAAGAAGAATCCATGTGTCCATGGAAATGCTAAAAAGAAAAGTTATATAGAGAAAGGGGAGCATCTACATTACAGAGGAATGTCAACTAATAAAAGTAAAAATTGGGATTTTACCATTTTACAACCAGTATGTTAATAATCGTTCCAGGCAAGAATCATCACTGAATGTTCCAGATTCAAAGAGACAGAAGAGATAGGAGGACTAAATGTAATATGATCTGTGACTGGATCCTGGATCGAAATATAAAAATGCCTTTAAAGGACATTATTGGGACAATGGGGGAAATTTGTATATAGACTGATTATTGGAAAAGAGTGTCCTATCCTGTAACCTTTCTTGTATGTGATCCTTATTTAGCAGTATTTAGGAAAATGTCTTTGTTGTTAGAAGATACATAGTGAAGAGCTTAGAGGCAAAGTGGTACATTGCCTGCAACTCACTCTCTAATGGTTTCAAAAAAAATCATATGTCCATTATCTACACAAAGACAATTATGGAAAATATTAATAATCATCGAATCTAGGCACATAACTCATGATTGTCTTTCTTTTAGTAATGTTAATCTATTGATGGTCATTCTTAGATCTTATTACCAAATGAACGTTTCAGAATATGGTGACATACTATCTTTCTTTATTGATTCAGTTCTTTGCTTGGCCTTCCCTTTACTCATTAGTTTATAGAACGAATTCTTATTCTTACTGGTGATCAAATTGTCCCTTCTTGGGACAGTGAGAGCCTCTTCAAGTTGACTCTTGAGTTCGACAGGACCCTAGGAGTCTTGGCTAGTTTCCTTACTTTCTGATTTGACAAGGTGTTCCTGGCTTTTCTTGTCTATTTCCTGACCCAGATCTGCAATCAGCCATTGCTCCCAGGAGTTTTGGTTCCTTTTAGCAGTAAATCAAATGGACGTGTTTTCATTCCCTTTCAGCTTGCTGTTCTGTATCTATTTTCACAGAAAGGGATACTCCCTGTATTGGCTATTTGCACTGTCTTTCATGGTATGGAACTTTTTCATGTGATTCATAATTTGTATCTATTTTCCCAAGACTTTTACCCCCAGGTGTCCTGTATTGTCACACACCCCCACCCCCATGGTGCACAGAGGTACAGATATTACCTTCTTCTGGATCCCACAGGTTTCTAAAGCCCTAACCCAGTTTTTACTGGGGACCAGTCAATGGAGAGAGGCCATTGAAGGGACAACATGGTTTCCATCCTAGGTACTTTGTTTGACTCTTTTACAATGAGATGTATTTTCATGTTAATTACAATGAGATGCATTTTCATGTTAATTACAGAATTATAAAAGGGCAAGACACCTGCATGCCACAGATTGGACAGAGGGAATGTGAGGAGGCTGTTTACTTGTCTAATGTGGGAGTGATTTTTTTTTTGTCTTTGTTTGCTTTTCCAGGATCTGTACCCAGCTCTGAAAGGTGTAAGCACAGTTTTCCACTGTGCATCACCCCCACCATCCAGTAACAACAAGGAACTCTTTTATAGAGTGAATTACATTGGCACCAAGAATGTCATTGAAACTTGTAAAGCAGCTGGGGTTCAGGTAAGGGGAAAGCGGAGTGAGTGCCGTCAGGAGCATGTCATGGCCCTTCCTAAGTGTGGGAGCCAGGATTCTTCTCATTCTCTCCCTGGGCCTAGCCAGGCTTGCTTCCTAGATTGTTATGCAGATTCTAGAAACTGAGTCCTATTTGCTGCTGGGCCAACGTGAGCTGCATGTCAATAGACCATTTGAGGAGCCTAAGGCTTATTAGTCTTTGGTTAAGAGCCATAAAAGTGTTGATATTGCTTTTATTTTTTATTGTGGTTAAATAAATGTCATACAATTTACCATTTTAACCATTTTTTAAAAGATTTTATTTATTTCCTTATTTGACAGAAGGAGTGGGAGAGCGCAGGCAGAGGGAGGGAACCAACTGAGCCCCCCAGGCGCCCCTTAACCATTTTTTAATTTACAGCTCAGTGGCATCAAGTGCATTCATATTGCTGTGCAAACATCCCCATCATCCTCCTGAACTTTCATCTTCTCACACTGAATCTCCATCCCCATTAAGCCTCAGCTCCCCACCCCCTCCTCTCCAAGCCCTTGGGTACCTACCGTCCTACATTCTGTTTCCATGAAGCTAGAGATGTCAAAGAAGTGGACTCATACATGGTATCTGTACCTTTCTGTCTAACTTATGTCACTCAGTATGATGTGTTCTAGGTTCATCCATGTCGTACCGTGTCTCTGAATATTTCATTGCGTGGATAGACCACATTTTGTTTAGCCATTCATCCACCAGTAGACGCTTGGGTTGTTTCCACTTTTGAGAAAGTATCGTGCATCGTGCTGCCAGGAGCGTGGCTGTGCCAGTACCTGCTCCCGTCTCTGCTTGCAGTTCTTTTGCGTAGAGACCCGGACGTGGAGTTCCTGGGTCACACAGTCATTCTGTGTTTAACCTTTCAAGGAACTGCCATACTTCTTCCCAGACTCTGCCTCTATTTTCAAACTATTTACTTTTCACCAGTAGAAACCTGTTATAACTCAGACCTGAGGAGCTATAAATTTCTACCTCATGCTTTGTTACAAATGCGGGTTCTCAGGCTCACCCTGATGGGGCCCCCGGCGTCATCAGCTGGCCCAGCAAGAACATCTGAGGAAGAAGCTCTTCAGGGCTCAGTGCCCTGGAAAGGAAGGATCAGGGTCAAAACCACCCCTTATGCTTTGCAAATGGCAAGAAACTTTGCCCTGCAGTTGTCCCCTGATTTGCTCCTTCATAGGTAACCGGGAGCTACTAATGTCACTTAAGAGGTGAGGAAATAGCCCTTTGCTAGTAAATGAAAGAGGTGGGACTCGGCTCAGACCCTCTGATGGCAAATCCGGGCCTCCTTAGTCTACACCATGCTTGTGTAACTAGAGCTTTGGAATTTCCTGGCTGCTGTTTTTTTAAATGGAATAACCTTGTTATCCAGAAAAGATTCAGGAATGACATAGCACCCATATAGTCATCACAGCATTTCAGTAATGTCACCAGTGGGATTCAAGTTCCACGTGTGTCCATTCTCGAGGCCTTTGCTGTCCTTGCCCACCCCTGGGGAACCAGCGTTCTGAATCCGGATTTATCCTTGCTGTTCTGCTCCAGGCGCAGCCACAATATAAGTTATCAGTTTCTATGAAATTATAAACTTTATAGAAATGATATCTTGACTCTTATCTTCCTGCAACTTGCTTTCTTCCCCCAATGTTATGTTTTTGAGACTTAACCATCTCATGCTCCCTCTCTCTCTCTCGAATGAAAAGAAAAAGGAAAAAAAATGGCTTTCGTGTTGTATTTAGGAAACATTTGATAAGACTGAAATCAAAAGAGTATTTGATTTGGGGTTTTTTTCCCCAAAGGTTTAAAGTGTTACTTTGCACATTTAATCTTTAATCCACCAGGAATTTGCGTTTCTGTAGGGTCTGAGGTACCGATTGAATTTTTGTTGTTCGGCACCATTTATCCCGTGATCCATCCGCTCCTCCCGCCGGTGCCTCGCTTGGCTCTGTGGCAGCACCCTCTCCCGCCCGGTCGGGCCACCGCGCTCTGCCCTCACAAGCAAGCCGTGGGATGAATCTCAGTAACTGCTAGGACAAGCCACCCCCAGCCGTGTTCTTCAGGATCTGCCCGGCTGTTCTTAGCTCTCTGCTTGTCCATCTAAATTGTAGAATCAACCTGTCAAGTTCCTCTTGGAATCATTACTGTAACTGCATCAAATTTAAAGGCAGTTTGGGAGAGCACGGATACCTTGCCGATACTGCGTCTCCGTATCCACAGACACATCACCTCTTTCTCGCGAATGCCTTTTACTACTTTTACCCTTTACTTCAGAAGGGTTTTACACATCCTCTGTCAAGTTTATCCCTCTGAACCTAATTTTTGGTTATTGAAGTAATATCTCTCCTATTACATTTTTAATTGCTAACGCACAGAAACACAGTTGGTTTTTGTATATTGATTTTGTACTCCCCAGTACCGCTGAACTCTAACTGTAAAGTTTTCTTTATGTTCATAATGTTTTCTACGTAGACATTTACAACATCTGTGAATGGCGATAGTTTTGTCTCTTCTTTTCAAATTATTCCTTGTTTGTCTTAACCCACTGTGCCTGCTAGGACTTCAGTACAATGTCGAGTAAAAGTGGTAAAGCTATGATTCGAGCTAATGGTGTTCAGTATTGGGCGCTGCCCTTAACCAGAGGACTAGAAGCTGAGACCCTTGTAAGAAATCAATATGTATAAATGAGACTACTAAAAATAATAATGGCAGAGGAGAACAACTTTGGGGTTTTTTTTAAAGATTTTATTTATTTATTTGACGAAGTGAGAGATCACAAGTAGGCAGAGCAGCAGGTGGAGAGGGGGGAAGCAGGCTCCCTGCTGAGCAGGGAGCCCGATGCGGGGCTCGATTCCGGGACCCTGAGACCATGACCTGAAGCCAAAGGCAGAGGCTTAACCCTCTGAGCCACCCAGGCGCCCTCAAGTGGGCATGTGTTCATGTGCTGACATGGCAGGGTTGGCCTTAGAATCACAAAGCATCTCTTTGAGACAGACATGACCCTCGGAGTTTGCGGGCTATCCTTCTCCCTCGAGGAATCATTCCCATACTGAGATACCACAAATAATGGAAGTCTGTACCATCTCTCAGTAGTGATAGCAGACAAAAAAGGTGAAATCCACTGTTTTAGAGTGTAATAGAATGTGTGTCAGATCCACGTAGCTACAGAAAAAGGTGAGCTTTGAATTATTTTAAGAAGGCCCGAAAAGCAATAAATCATTTCTGGGCCATTTAATTTTCTTTCATGTACGACCATCAGCTTCTTTAAATAGTGATCATTTCTTACTTGTATTTTTAAAATCTTCCTTTCTCTTCTGCCAGAAACTCATTTTAACCAGCAGTGCCAGTGTCATTTTTGAGGGTGTCAACATCAAGAATGGAACTGAAGACCTCCCTTACGCTGTGAGACCCATTGACTATTACACGGAGACAAAAATCTTACAGGAGAGAGTATGTACCTGAGAACTGGTTGAGTGACAAGCAAGTTCCATGAACATCTAGATGGTTTAGATTTTTAAGAAAAGCATTTATGCCCTTAGTGTTCTCAAGCCTGCATACCTAACTTGGGAAGTGAACTTTGGGGCTGAAATTCAACTTTAAAAACAATGCCAATAGTTTAATGTGACCAGACAGAGGTCTGAGTATTGTACAGGAAGTACCTCGTTTAAGCTTCACAAGGAGCCCGTAAGGGGGACACTGTCGGCAGCAGCAGGCTATGCCGGAGGACAGCTGATGCACAGGGATTCAGTTGCATCTTGAGGCCGTGTCGCTGGGAGGGACCCGGACCCACACAGCCTCTAGGCCATGCAAGGTCAGCAGTTGCCGTAGAAATCAGCAGCAATTTATGATGACCCCAAGCACACAGGCAGAACTTGGGCTTAACACGCAAGTGTTTTCATTTGAACACACCTTCCTAGGGGCACTCTTGCCCCCCTCCCTTATTTAAATTAAGCCATGAAAGGATCTTGCTTTATTTTAAGGAAAAGTACTGGGGAAAGTACACGTTCCCACCCGGCAGGCCCACTTTGCCGGGGAGCACCTGATTCTCACAGCAGTCTGCATTGAGTAATGGGCACCAGGGCTGCAGGGCCTCTGAGAGCAGCTAGCCCCACCACTAGCGTCCAAGGAGAATATTACTGTAAGGACAGACTCACTTGAAGGCCATGGATGCTCGTGGGCCACAGACAACTTGCCTTAGCTGGGGAAGCTGCGAGTGCCTCTCCCAGGTGTTTGCAGCATGTCCCACGTGGAGCTGGAGCTTAGTGCTTGTTGGCGTGAATTCCTCTGAGCCGCCCGAGAGCCAGTTGCTTCCCATCTGTTTGCTGTCACTCCAGGTCAGGAAGTTCCAGGAGAACTCGTCTGTGCGCAGGCACAAGGGCCTCGCCAATCCAGGGGCAGAAGCCTGGCCTTTTGTAAGTCCGAGTCCCGTCTCCAGGTTCTGCCAGCCTGCTCCTAGGAGCACAGGGAGCTGTCCAGAGCTCCCCCCTGCGAGGACTTAACCCGGAAGCACCGAGGCTGTTGCCGGGCCCCGTGTACTCTCATCCAGGCACCGAGACTCCCACCTCCTGTGCTCAGGAGCTGCAAGGGACAGCCATGGCTCTCAGCCCATCGGTGTCTCACTTGCATTGACTTTGGGCGCCTGATGGTAAACTCAGTCAAGTAGCTTAACGTCACTGGAACCAAAATGTGCACAGGAATTTTGCCACCATAGAGTAGAAATCCTAGGTGAGGCCTTACAGTAAGTGTCCTTATCAAGCACATACTTCCCGAGTCAAGTGACATACGTCTTGTCATAAGTGCACAGTCCCATCTAGGTAGGAACTGTCATGGTCACCATTTTGACCAATAACATAACAAATCATTCAGGATGTTTTGTTACTTTTGAGGCAAAACCTCTTTGTACTTTAACCCCTTAAGTTCTGGTTTGTCCACTGAGCCTCACAGGACACATCTTAAAGACTTGACCTGTTTCTCCCAGACCTTTTACCTTCTCAGCCCCTTCTTCCTGGCCCACTTGGGTTCATCAGAGTCCCTTCCTAGGGGGTGGTACTCAGAACTGACCAGAACAGCTCAGGACTGGTGGGAACGAGCACATGGAACCTAAGGCAAGAAGGGCAGAGGCTCTGGAAGCCTCCGATCTTTTCCACAGACTGCGGCCAAGGCTCGTCTTCTCCTGACTGCATTTGTGCATTTTAGTTTTTGAACCCAAACCAGGCCTTTCTCTTTGATGTTGTTGTTGTTGTTGTTGTTGTTTTAAGTAGGCTCTGTGACCGAGGTGGGGCTTGAACTCAAAACCCTGAGATCGACAGTCACATGCTCTACTGGCTGAGCCAGCCAGGGGCCCCTGATCATACTGGTTTCGACCCTGCTGTGTCTCCCATCAGTGGATGGCATAGAGAAGTAGCCCCAAATTATACCAGAGCAGCCTGGTATGGTTTCAGCCTCTGTGTCCCCTGACATGTCCCTTCTGCTCCTTTACAGGAAGTCCTGGGTGCCAATGATCCCGAGGGGAATTTCTTAACCATGGCCATTCGCCCTCATGGCATTTTTGGCCCAAGGGACCCCCAGTTGGTGCCCATCCTCATCGAGGCAGCCAGGAAGGGCAAGATGAAGTTCATGATCGGGTAAGTGGGCCCGCCGTTGGTCTTCTCCCCGACCCCTGACAAAGATCAGTCTTGTTTGGTTAGCTCTTCTCTAATGCTGCCTTCTCTGCTGCCCTCTGTGTGGGTTTCCTGGGGCTGCCCTGAACAAATGACCACAAACCGAGGGGCTTAAAACAACAGAGATTAATGCTTTCTCAGTTCTGGAGGTAAGAAGTCTGAAATGAAGGTGTTGGCAGCCTTGGTACCTTCTGGAAACGGGGGAAAGTCTGTGCCAGGCCTTCCTCCCAGCTTTCTAGTTTGCCTGGCCACCTTGCCTCCCTGCCTGTAGCTTTGACCCCCTGCTGCCCTGTCTTCTTGCTTTGCGGGATTAGAAAAAGATGGTAGGATGGTGTGAGGCCAGAGCAAGCCCTTGGCCCTGAGTGTCCAGGGGGAGCTGAAGATGACTTACAGCTCAGATAGAAGTCTAGAGCAGGCAGTGCCAGGGTGGGCAGACAGGGGACCGGGCTTTCAGACTCGTCGCTCGGCCCTTACATCTCCCTCTGAGGGCCCCAGGAATCCTGGTCCCTTAACCATGCCCCTTCTGCCCACAGAAACGGGGAGAATTTGGTGGACTTCACCTTTGTGGAGAACGTGGTACATGGACACATCCTGGCTGCAGAGCACCTCTCCCGAGATGCAGCTGGGAGTGGGAAGGTAAGGCAAGCGCGGCTGCCTGTCTTCGGACTGCGCGTCCCTGCGATTGGGTTCATTGGCTGATTGCCTTCATGCTTCTGCATCCTGGCAGATCTGCTTTAGGACCCCCTCGGTCCCAGGCTGATGCCCCGTGGGCGGGAGTGTGGTGAATTCCAGGGCCTCATCCCTCAGGACAGCCCACATCCAGAGCTGATGAGCCAGGATTGACCGAGCGTTCGGGGCCTAGTTCTCCAGGCCACGTGACCTGGATGCCCACTGTGGACGTGGCCGCTCCAGCAGGGCCCCATGTACATTTGGCGGGGTGCTCGCTACTCCCCTTCCCTCCTTGTCATTCTGGAAATCTCACGTTTTCTCCCCCACTGCCCACCCTTGCTCATGCCTCTCGCCCCTCCGTGGGGGTGGATGTATCTCAGTCTCCTGGCGTCTGGCACCTGGAGCACAGGACAGACATGTCGGGAAGAGGCTCTCATGAGGAGAGGGGAGAGCACAGTAGGGCCCCCTCACCCTCTCCTCCCACTCATAGGGCCCCCCCTTCCTTGTTTCTCACTGCTACCTTTGGACCCCCCTCTTTAGGTCTCACTTTTCTCCCGGGCCTCTGCTGTTTTCCCACTCCTGTGACACTTAGGGTGGCAGGGGGCGGTGAGTGTATGGCTTTATGTTTCAGACCAAATACAGCACAGTTGAGAAATGGTGTGTGACCTCTTGTTGCATTTCAAGAAAAGGAGTTTCACCACAATTAACATGATTATTAAATTAAATTAACAAACATACCTTCCTGAGTGCAATCTAAGCTTCACCTAAAAATCCTGCCCCACAGAGAAAACTCACCTTTCCTGTCTACACCCTATGTCTGCCCATAGCTCCCAATCAGAAAAACCTCTCTGCCGCTGGCTGACGTTCGCACATCAGAGATGCTGGGTGGGCCGGTGGGGAGAGGCCACTAGCTTCCCAAAATACTGGTCCCAGGCTGAGTGATCAGCGTACGCCTGCGCTCCGAGTTCCAAGTGTGGTCTGCCCACCTCCCCAGCTAGGGAGCACTTCCTAACTTCTGGTTCTCTCTCCAGGCATTTCACATCACCAATGACGAACCCATCCCTTTCTGGACATTCCTGTCCCGCATCCTGACAGGCCTCAACTACGAGGCCCCCAAGTACCACATCCCCTACTGGGTGGCCTACTACCTGGCCCTCTTGCTGGCCCTCCTGGTGATGGTGATGCGTCCCGTCATCCAGCTCCAGCCCACTTTCACACCCATGCGTGTCGCACTGGCTGGCACATTCCACTATTACAGCTGTGAGAGAGCCAAACGGCTCCTGGGCTACCGGCCACTGGTTAGCGTGGACGACGCCATAGAAAGGACCGTGCGGAGTTTTCGTTACCTGCGGAGGGTCGACTGATGCGGCCCGGAGACTGGGCCCGTCTCAGTGCATTCCCCGGCCGCCAACTCCTCTGTGGACCCGCAAACTAACATCCTTCGAGGGTGGAGGAAACAGCTGGCATTTCCCCCGTTGTCAGATTGGACTGGAATTTCTTAAAGCAGGCAGCTTCATACTCTGCTGCGTGGTGTTCTGTCCGTTGTCGCCCCCCCCCCCCACACCCGCCAGGTTACTTAGCATTCCAGCGTCCTTCTACGTAATCGAAGCTGTAGGGGAACAACAGTCCATTTGCTAATCGATGTTGGGAAACTAGATTTACTTCCGTGCAACGCAGTACTAGAGTAGAAGCCACAGAAGGAAAGCAGGAGATTCCAACACATGGTGAAACTTTAAGAGAGATGCAGAATGTAAAGCAAACACTTTTTAAAAGCTTAAATAATTGTCACCCCTCACCCCATCAGGCCCTAGCGGGAAATGACCGTGTTCTCTGCCCAGTACAGCTGGTGTGCCTGCCTCCATTGTTCTTTCATAAAACACTCTTTCGTGGACACGTCTCTCTCTCTCTCTCTCTCTTTTTTTTTTTTTTTTTTTTATTAAAGATTTTATCCACTTATTTGCCAGCAGGTGCAAGAGGGAGGGAGAGCTCACGCAGGGCTAGTGGCAGGCAAAGGAGGAAGCAGACTCTCTGCTGAGCAGGGAGCCCGTTGTGGGGCTCGATCCCGGGACCTCAGGATCATGTCCTGACCCAAAGGCAGACGTTTAACCGATTGAGTCACGCAGGTGCCCCCACACATCTCTTTATCAGCAGAGACCCGTTGTCCCTTTTAGTTGCAAGGCAGTGTGCCCTAGTGGCTTGCCGTTTCTGCTGTGCAGCTCTTCTAACATGGGGCATGGGGCTGGGTGACAGTGAGCCACTGGCGTTTGGGCAGAAAGTCCATGAGATGATGCAGAAAGGACAAATTCTCTGCAGCTCATGCTCATAGACCCCTTCCGGCCAGTTTCCAAGAGGCAAAGCACACAAGATGCGGTGGTCTCTATTTTCTGGTGACGTTCTGCTTACAGAACCTGGTTTCACGGGGGGTGGGAGGTTGGGGGAACCAGGTGGTGGGTCTTGGAGAGGGCACGGGTTGCGTGGAGCACTGGGTGTGGTGCAAAAACAATGAATACTGTTACACTGAAAAGAAATTAATAAATAAAAGAACCCGGTTTCTTCCCAGACTGATGGAAATGTTCTCTTCTCTGCCATTGCCTAGGGGTGGGGAGGCAGCCGGGGAAACTGGAAGAAAGTGAAGATGCTGTCCGTGCCATGAGGTGTGTGAGAGCAGTATCACACCCGCCTGGGGGCTACTGTGCTAAGCTGACGGGGCAGGGGCGCACAACTAGGAACGTCAGACAAGGTCTTTGCCCTTAAGGTACTTAGAATTGAGGAGCCCAAGCTATGTTCACAGGCCCCTGTAACACCAGACAGAAAATGAGACACTTGGGACAAGGTGGTCTAAGCTACGGCCTCCAGGCAAAACCGTCAGTGATGCTTGCAACGAGGAGCTGACAGCACTGAATCGGACTGAGTCAGTAGGCGGCACTTCAGGCTGAAAGGTCAGGTTCAGAGTCAGAGGCTTATTACAGTTTCTTCCTCGGATCCAGAGAAGCACAGGAGTGACCAGCCGGGCTTGGGGAAGGGGGGCGTGGAGCAGTGGAAGTTTGGCATGGCTGAACGGATACGCAGGGCTGAGGGCTGCCAAGCCAAGAGGACTAAACTGTTTCCGGTAGGCATGGGAGAGCACTGCCGCTTTACGCAGCAGAGGGCAAAAATCAAGAAACGTATTGTGGCCACCCTGTGTGGGAGCTTGGGCGATCAGATAGGAAGTGACAAAGGTCTGGGTGATGGTGCGGCCAGGAAGTAGAAGGACTCCGCGCTCACTGCTTGATTCCCTCCGAGGAGGCCAGGCCATGGGACCGCTACACTCTGCTCCCAGAGCTACGAGGAGCACAGGCTCGGGCCGAAAAAAGCGAAGTCGGCAGACCAAAGTGCCCTCAGCGTTGTCCTTCCAGCGCCTTCGGGAAACGCGAGCAGCTGCCTCTACTTAAGATGGATGGGCCAGTCCATTCACGTCTACCTCGGGGAACCTTTTGTCTGCTCACTTGTTCCGTTCAGCCAGTCCTTCTTTTTTTTATTTTTTAAGATTTTTTTTTTTTTACTTATTTATTTATTTGACAGAGAGAGATCACAAGTAGGCAGAGAGGCAGGCAGAGAGAGAGGAGGGGAAGCAGGCTCCCCGCTGAGCAGAGAGCCCGATGGGGGCTCGATCCCAGGACTCTGGGATCATGACCCGAGCAGAAGGCAGAGGCTTAACCCACTGAGCCACCCAGGCGCTCCTCAGCCAGTCCTACACGTCTGTAGGGCACTGCCTGGGCTGCCGTGGGGAAGAAACGGGCACAGCCTGGAGCCGAGACTGCAGTGGAAACCCCCTCCCAACCCCAGACAGCTTTTATGGCCGCTCCTCGCTCTGCCCTGCGTTCCTGACTCAC
Organism: Mustela nigripes; assembly: GCF_022355385.1. Taxonomy (NCBI): domain Eukaryota; kingdom Metazoa; phylum Chordata; class Mammalia; order Carnivora; family Mustelidae; genus Mustela; species Mustela nigripes. The sequence goes on along the minus strand of NC_081575.1, from coordinate 2,361,980 downwards.
ACCTGTGTCACCCCCATCTGTTGGGAGAAAGTCTGACCGCCCAGACCTATTGGCGGAGGCTCCGTGGGCCGGCCGCTTTGTGTACAGGCCCCACCCATGGTTCCAAACCACCGAAGCCGACTCCCTCCAGGTCACCAAGTCCAACTAGAACCTTGCCGCAGCCACTGCAAGTCTGAACTCATCCCACTCACCAGCCTGAGTCCCCAGGCCACTCCGACCTGTCCCTTGTCTAATGGCTGATGACTTTGCTGCACACTTCCCTAAAATGACATCCTGGAGAAGTGACCTAGGCCTGCACCTCCTTCCCCCGCCGCCAACCGCCTCCGCGTCACATCCACCTGTAGAATCAGGCTGGAGGGAAGCCAGTTGTCCGCCGGCTTGAGGACAGCTGAAAGTCCACGTCCAGCTCGGCGTGTTCATTGGGGAGGTCTCTCATTTCAGTCCCTTCCCTCCCCATTGATACTGACCTAGTTCGGCTCCTGGCCCTATCTGCACCGGGGTCAGGTGTACTGGAACAGCCAAGCTGATCTGTCTGCCTCCCCTGATCCAGCCTTTGTGGATCTCCAGGTTGTCCTTCCCAAAAGAGACCCTCCTCTGTCCCTCCTCTGTCAAAAACGCTTCAGTGCGTTCCAACTGTTTCGAACACCTTCTGCAGCCATTTTGTCACAGCCTGTTCTAAGCCCGCCTTTCCAGCTGCTTCCACTGGTTTCACACCTTCTGCGCCAGCCAAGCTGCTCATGACTTGTCGGACATCCCCTTACTCGGGTTGCCCTGGCTGCCTGCCATGTCCTCTCCTTGTCACGTCCCCAAACACAGAGTGGCCAGATCCCTTTCCCCACAAAAATCTACCCCAGTCCTCCCGATTGGAAATCATCTACTTGTTCTGGGCTCCCAGGCTATTGCTCTCAGTGTTTGCTTTGTTTAGAGTGTTCCCTCCGTGTACTGACTCCTGCCCCCGCCAGGCCCGGAGCTCCTTGAGGGCAGAGTCAGCCAGTGTCCCCACAGAGTGGGTGCTCAAGAAATGTGGGTAACCACTTGCCTCTACTGAAATCCCAGCATAACAGCAGCAACAGAAGGGAAGAGCCAGTGGGACTGGTTAGAGCGAAGGTTCCAGGCCTGGCGTTCATATGTAGAATTAGGAGGCCTGTGAACCCCAGGAACTGGACACAGCCTTGGGGCATCTGTGTGTGTGTCTTCTGTCGGAAGAGGCACGGAGCTCGAATTAGCTTTTCAAAGATGACTGTGGCCTCATAAGTTCAAGTCAGTGGGGTGAGTGCCAACAGCTGTAGAGAAGCCTGCTTTTGAGGAAGGGTCCGAGAGAGACAGGCTGAGGGGGACGTGGCCAGAGTCGGGATCCCAGGCTTCGTTAGCATCTTCTGGAGCATGTGGTCATGGACCAAGGGGTGGCTGTGGCCAGCTGTTCTGTCTGGGGGTCCACCTGACGCCAGCAGGCCGGCCTCGAAGCTCCTCATGGCTTCTCAGCTCCATTCTCCTCTGCACAGCTCACCTCAGGGTATCGACTGCTGGGCCTGAAGCCTCCTTGTCTTTCACATGTCACATCTCCAACATCGTTTACTCCTCACGGCTTCATCCCCATAGTCTCCCTCTTCTGGCTTCCCTCAGAGCCCGCCCTGCATTGCCACCAGTCCCTGGCTTAGCTGTCCGGGTCTCCCACAAGCCACTGCATTCCTCAAGGACCAGGGGCTTTTGATGTGTTTCTCTGCCCAGTAAGAGGGACCAGACTGAAAGGGCATTAAGAGAAGAAAACTACTAACACAATGACCAGCTGGGGGAAGTCGAGAGAGAATTATCCCTCAGGCCAGTGCACCCCACATGACACATCTAGATTTATGAAGCTGACAGAGCAAAGGGGCTCATCTGGGGAGGAAGGGCCACAGGCTCTAAATAGACACTTTGCAACACGAAGGGCTGAACGGGCACAAAGAAGAGTTGGGAATGGACAAAACCGAGGCGCGTTCAGAGACACCAGAAGCCTTCCATCAGCAGCGCGCCCCTCTTTCCCCAGCACCGCCTAGTTGCCAATTACGGAAGACCCCGAATGGTAGTGGGCCCAAATTAGAGCCTTCCCTCGGTCAGGTCTTTCACCCACTCAGCCCCCAGGACGTGTGTTCACATTAGATCCTTCAGCCCAGAAAACTTTCTTGAGTGAGCTGGGTAGGAGAGAAAAGGCTTTCCCTGTCCTGCAACGCTTATGAGATGTCTTCTCTGGAAGTGCTGGGAGACACACACACACACACGCCACTGCCTTTAATTCTCTGTGGAGACCATCAATTCAGAAAATATTAACTGAGCACCTGCTAAGTCCAAAGCGATCCAGAAGTGACCCACAGAGAAAAGTAATAACCCAAGTGTTCTTTGCCTTGGGAGCAAATGTCCACAAACTGAACTTGGGGTCAAATCCTATTTGCCTGTGCTTTGGTCAATAAAATGTTACTGGCACAAGCCCACCCACTGGTTTACATCCTGTCTATGGCCACATCCATGGTGCAACGGCAGAGATGACCAGTTGCAAATGGAGATCGTGTAACCCACAAAGCCGAAAATAGTTACTACCTTCCCCCTTACAGAAAAAGCTTGCCAACTCTGCTTAAGAGTGACTGATAGGCCAACAGGTACATGAAAAGACGCTCAACATCACTCATCATCAGAGAAATGGACATCAAAACCATAATAATATACCACCCCACCCCCATGAGGATGGCTACTTTCAAAAAATAAATGAATAAATAAAACAGGGTGAATCCAATTTGGCCAGCTTGAGAAGATAAGGAATGGCATTCCGGCTTCCAGGCCAAGGGAACCACCATGGTCTGTGACAGGAAATGGTGGGAGATGAGGTTGCAGGGGTCAAGGAGCTTGGATTTCATTGCCCTCTGAAGAGTGACATGGTGGCATTTGTGTTTGGGTGGTGGAAAGAGTTCAAGGCTCGTGGCCCCTTCCTCCATCTTCAGAGCGCATCACCCCAATCCCCACTTCCATCAGGACATCTCCTCTTCAAGAGGTGGACATTTTGGGAAGCAATTATTTAGTCTGCCACAGTGGCTAATAAGGTACACGAGATGTAGAAAAGCACGGCTCTGGGCTTTTCAGCAGAGCAGGAGTTTCCTGGTCCTCTTTCCTGCCTAGCAGAACCTGTCAAGTATGAGGCTCTATCCAAACCCAAGGGCAAGATAGTGAGATGACTAGTTAAGGCATTGGCCAGATAGAATTCTGTCTGAAGTCTTTGTGGAAGGTATTGGGGCCTGGTTACAAGGCAGGCCTCCAGCTGGAAAGGGGCCAGAGGACAGGCAAGTCCCAACAGGCTCCACAATCATGAATCTAGGGAGGAGCATCCCCTCACCAAGCCGGCAGGGAGAGGCAGGCCCCCGGGTAAAGTGCCAATGCTCCAGCCTATCTCTGACAGGCCCAGGGCTTCAAGCAAACTGCTGCATCCCTACAGCCCTGCCTGCCAAATACTATTCAGATAATTCACTGGGCTAGTTTGGCACCAGCTGATGATTACAAAACCTGTACAGAGGTCACTAATAGGAGGTGCCGGCTTAGAAGGGGCTGAGAAATGTGGGTGGATGTGTAGGGCGGATTTAGAAAGGTCTGAGAATCCAGTGGCCCAGGCGAGCAAATGTTAGGTCTCATTTCCTGGTAGGAGAGGAAGTAGGATTTAGACATGCCTCTTTGTGCTGTATTTGGGGCTGGGATTAGTGTTTAGGGAAGTGGAGCTCAGAAACTAAGGTAAGGCCACCCAAAGATCGTCTAACCATAGTCGGTCAATCAAACGGGCTCCCAACGTGGGCCCAGGTGGTGCGGAGACCAAGCCTGGGAGATTAGACTCTGTAGGCTGTGCAGGAGGGGGCACACCATGCTACTGCAGAACCGAGTGTCCTGAGGTCCTTATCCTGTTAACAGTTGATTGATTGCTGTCTTCTCTGAAGTCAGTTCTGGCCAGACCACTGAATGCTAGGAAGCCGCTTTCAGTGTGGAGGGGCCCAAGATAACCTTTAACATTCACAGCCCCTCTGGGCCGGGGGCTTCACGGGTAGTCTGTTCAGGAGCTTTAAAGGGACTCCCATGGACTAAGACGGCCATTGCTAATGGCAGCGTGTGAGGGTCTCTCCTTGGAATGCCTCCTGCCGTCTTTTCCTGGCTGAGTCCTACAACACTCTACTGGGTGGGCGGCCAGACCAGGTGACGCTCCTGCTCTGCTCTCTTCCAGGCTCCCACTGGGCCTTGCTTGCCTAGGGCTTCTTCCACCGATGGTACTCGTGCAAGATTCCTGGCTCTTATACCTGACTCCCTCCACACTAAGGAGTCCTCCAAGGCAGTGCCTGCTTGGGACCTGCCTGGGACCCCTGCAGTGCCAGCACAGGCCTGGCATCCTGGACCCTACCTGTCCCCACCCCAGCAGGAGTCTCCACAGAGCCAGAGGGAACCCAGCAACAATGAGAAAACAGTAATGACCCATTTTCAAATTGGGTCACATTCACAGGCCCTGGGAATTAGGACATCGACACATCTTTTGGGGGGACATAATGCAACCCATAACAGTGCCCATCTGATCTCTAGTGGCCAAGGAGTGCTTCGTGCCTTTGAGTTTCCCTCTGATCTTTTTCAGTGACGGAGTGAATCAAAGTCTTCTGTAAAGAGCTGGACAGAAGACTCTAGAGGTGCTACTATTGTTTTCCAATTGAATTTTATCATTTACATTAATATGGAGTCGTTCAGGTGGGCCCTAAGGCGATATGATGGCGCCCTTCTGAGAAGAGGAAATAGGCACGCAGACACAGGGAAGACAGAGAGAGAGAGAGAGAGAGAGAGACTGCAGTGATGTGACCACGAGCCGGGGCAACACTGAAGGCTGAAATCTGGAAGAGGTAGGAAGGATCTCCCCCTGGACGAAGCACAGCCCTGCCGGCGCCTTGATTTCAGACTTCTGGCCTCCAGAGCTGTGAGAGGATAAATGTTTCTTGTCTTAGTCCCTCAACCAGCACCAGTGTGTGGCATTTGATTGTGGCAGCCCCAGAACACTCCGACAGACACATTTGTGCTAAAGGCACAAACGTCCTCGAGCTCCTCAGAGCAAGACAGAAGCAGGAGCAGAAGCCTTGTCCGTCTTCCCGTTCTAATGGCTGCGCTCCTTGAGCTGCTTCTCGGAGCTTGCCGCGCTCACCCCAATCGTGGATAAACAGAGCTCCTCAGCTTCAAAGCACTTTGGACATGCTAATTAACTCTCGGTTAATTGGATGAAATAAGGTGAAGCTCTAGTGACATCATTTCCATTCTGTGCCCAGATCTGGCCACAGGCAGTCTGGTGACTGCTGGGCTGTGAGCCTCGTCTTGTGTTAACATGTTATGCCTGTCCCACAGAACACTGATTAGGGAGGGCCCTCTACCCTCCTCCGCTCCATGGGCTTCAGAAAAGGACTGTGTGACACAAAGGGGCTCTGCAGCTTTGTGTGTGTGTGTGTGTGCGTGTGTGTGTGTGTGTGTGTGTGTGTGTGTGTGTCCGTGTCTATATCTGAACTGCACACCCCGGTACTGTCCCACAGAACTGAAATGCTCTTAATGGGAGTTCTAAACAAAAGCCTGCAAAAATTTGGATATATCTTCAGATTTTCCACAAAATAACCCTGTGGGGCTCTTTCTTTGACCCCCGGGGCCTCTGTATCCCCTTCCTTCTAGAACCAAGGAGAATAATCCCCTTACCCTTTATATTCAGGACCCCAGCAGATGAGCAGTACTTGAGCTGGGCAAGTAGCTGCTTGCAAGGCCTGGAGACAATAACCCATTCCAAGTCAGAGTGGGGAGAGTTTCAGACCAAGGCCTGCAAGGCATGGTGGGAAGGGGCAGGGCTGGGCTGTCCACACCACACCAGGGTCCGCCATGAATAGTGGGTGCGCTGTGGTGTACAGTACCGGGGACACAGGTTGGAGTCCTGCCTTCAGCTACGCCACTGATTAACCTGGATGATATCAACAGCTTCATCCCAGGTCTCCCTGCCTCTATTTGGGCTCCCCTTTGTCCTCTGCCCAGCAGCCAGGGGCTCCATGAGCCAGGCAGTCTGCTCTCGCCGTCTCTCACTGAACGCCAGGCAAAGGCTGCTCATTGCCCTCCCCGTGTTGGTGTCCCACCAGGGACTTGCTATCAGTGGTACTTATAACAAATAAAGACGGGCCATTCCTGGCTAATTCTCTTCGATTCCTTCAGATTAGGGCGGGTGGGGGGAACCCCCCAAGTCTGGTGCTTTTATGTTTTTAAACTTCGTAGTAAAGCAAAATAGACACTACAAAGAATATGCGTGCCATACATAAGTGCCCGCTTGAACACAGCTCACACAGAGAGCATGTCCATGGAAAAGCACCCGGGTCAAGAAACTTCCATGTCTGGTTTCTGTCCCTCCACACTGGAGACCCCATGACTTGCTATTATAAGTAGTGCTGCTATGGATATTCCTTGTGTGTGCCTTTTGTCGGACGTGTTTATGAAATTGTGTGAAGTACTTTGCTCAGGCTACCATGACAAAGTGCTACCGTCGACTGTGTGGCTTAAACAACGGAAATTTAGTTTCTCACGGTTCTGGAGACTACAAGGCCAAGATGAAGATGTCAGCACTTCCAATTTCTTCTGTGGACTCACATGGTCTTCCCTCCATGCATGTCTGTGTCCTAATCTCCTCTCCTTTGTAAAGACCCTAGCTCCAACTATAGTCACACTGACAGACACAGAGCAAGGGAGAAGACTTCACTACACAAATACTTGGTATTCTCTGTTTTTTAAATGTTAGCTCTTGTGCCTTTAATGCGCATTTTCCTAAGAACTACTAAAACCGAGCACCCATTCAGATCTTGTGCCTGCTTTCCTTTCAGCTTGCCTACCCTTAGTGTTGATTTATAGTAGTTGTTTATCTGTTTGTTTGTTGTATGCTGGATGAGTATTGTGTTGGATTTCTGTATTGTGAAGATTTCCTTTAATATTTGGGGTGGCCTTGCATTTCAACAGTATGTTTTCAAGAACAGAAGTTCTTTGTTTTCCTGTAGTTCAGTTTATCAAATTTTTATTTTATACTTATCACTTTCTGTGTCATGTCAAAGAAAGCTTTGACCACTCTAAGTTCACAGAGATAGTTTCCTGTTTTTCTTTCTTTCTTTAGAAGCATCTTTCTACTAACATATATAATATTTTTTGAAATATTCATCCTATCATACTGTTTCCTCAGTCTGCTCTGCTGAATGTCTCATTTTCTAATTTCAATTTGGTTACCGTATAGCGTATTATTAGTTGCAGGGTAGAATTTAGTGATTCATCAGTTGCATACAACACCCAGTGCTCATCACATCACGTGCCCTCCTTAATGCCCGTCACCCAGTTACCGCATCTCCCTACCAACCTCCTGTTTTTCTTTTAAAAGCTTTGTTGTTTTGGATGCCTGGGTGCCTCAGTTGATTGAGGTTGAGCATCTGACTCTTGATCTCAGCTCAGGTTCAAGTCCCACACTGGGCGCCACACTGGGCATGGAGCCTACTTTAAAAATTCAAATAAAATAAAAGCTTTGTGGTTTCACCTTTCACATTTAGATCTGCAATCTGCCTGTAACGAAGTTTTTGTGTGATATATGGCAGGATCCATGGACATTTTTTTCCATATGAGTACCCAGTGAAGTGATGTCGTGTCCTTGTAAGGGTGTCATCTAGATGATGTTAATTTTGATTACCCAGTCAAAAAGATAGCCAAGTTCTCCCCTGCATAGTTACATTCCCCCCATGCAAATAATTTTCACAGACCTTGCCCCTTTCATTGGTGATTTTTGCAGTGATGATTACAAAATGACAAGAAAAGTGTTTTTAATATCATGTTATACATAATGTTTATTGGAAAGCCCATCCTTTCCCTGTGGTGCTAGCATTTCATTAGGTCCTCCAACACTTGGTAAGTCTTCTATTTTCACAATAAAAGAGCAGGTCTCAGCCTTAAAGCAGTCATAAAACTACAATATTTTAGATAATGTGTTGTGTTATTCTCTTTTTAGTGTAATGTCTCTTTTTATGGCTACCTTCAATTTATGACAAATGATTAATTTTCTATTTGCAATAGCAACATAAGCTTTGCCTTTTATGTAAAATATGAGTTTTAAAGAGAGTAAATTTAAATAACACATTTTAAGTAAATAATTATATATATGGTACTCAGATATGGCAAAAATTGGTGAAGATAGCATGCAAGTAATTAATGGGTGGGGAACACTGACCCCCTAGGAACATGCCCTAGTTCCACGGAGAGACATTAGCTCCACAGTTCAGCTGTCAGTCACTTTCCCAGGCTAATCTGTGACACTGCTCCTCATCAGACACATACTATAAAAGAACTACATTTACTATGTTTCAGAAAATGAATGAAAAACTCAAAAGATATCTACAGGGAAGAGGATTGAAATCATATGATTTCCCAGGCTTACCTGTGACCCTCTGACAACAATGTGAATAAGGTACACAGTGAAAATAAAAACATAGCTGGAAAATCTTGGCATGTTTGGAAATTAAACAAAATACTTCTAAATAAGTATAGGTTGAAAAATCATAATGGAAAGTTGAAATATTTTAAATATTTTAATACAGAAAATACTACATATAAAAATTGTTTTGTGGGGAGGTGTATTAGTCAGGGTTCAACCAAAGAAACAGAATCAGTAATAGCTATATAAAGAGATTTAGTACATCATGGTGGGGGTTTACTAGGAATGGCAGCTTCAGCTCCTGCTAGATAGTTCCAGGTCTGCTTTTAAGGCCTTTCAGTGTTATTAAATCAGGCCCACCAAGATTATCCAGTGTAATCTCCCTTAAAGTCAATTGATTATGGCTTTAATCACATCAATAAAATGCCTCCACAACACCTAGAAGAGTGATTGAGTAACTTGGGAAAGTAGCCTAGTCAAGATGGCGGGTAAAATCAACCAATTCTGGGACAGAGGACTTTCAATTGCTGATTCAATTTTTTAAAGTTTATAAGACTACTTGGACCTTTCTAAGTTGCATTTTTTTCTATGAATTTGTATTTTGCTTCAGACTTCTAGATTATCCTGCAATTTTGCAAATCAAGTCTTGCAGGGTCAACTCATATTAATGTAAATGATGATACTCGGTTCGAGAGTAATACCACACCAACAGTCAAACTTTCTAATGAAATGTATTTCAAATAGCATACCTCAATTACCTTCCTATCTTTGGTATTCTTGACACCTTCATGCCCCAGGACCCAAGGCTGACAAACCTGGTTGAGGAAGTTTCCCAGCCCTACAACTGCTCCAGCCCCACCCCTGCATTACTCTCCTGAAACTACCTACCCCACCCTGGTGCCTTACTCAGGAGCCACAGTCCTTAATCTCTGGAGTACACGTGAACCTCTGGGGACATTTGCTAAAAATGTGAATAGTCAAACCTCATCTCAAAGAATTTGGGACTCTGGGAACAGAGCCTGGACATGAGCAGGTTCCAAAGGTTTTCCCTGCCACTCCTGCCCTGCACCTTCAGAAAGGTCCCTCTCAAGATAACCTTTGACCTTCAGTCTGACGGAGGAAGTAGAATCTGTCGAATATAAAGTCTCTTAGGTGCGCCTGGGTGGCTCAGTGGGTGAAGGCTCTGCCCTTGCATGGCTTTCAGAGCCGGACAGTTGAGTCTCCTGGAGAAAGTTAGTGAGACCCAGCAGAGGTGTTTTTCTGAAGGGCTCTGGCTACCTTGGATTGCTCTCCAGGCTCACTCACTCCTGAGCGGAGAGGCCTTGGACAAATGACCTCATCGCTCTGAGCGTCAGTGTTATCATCTGGACCATGTATAGTTCTCTCTCTCCTTGCAAGCAGCCACGTGGTCAAGGCTGGGATGCCCAAATGCAAGTTATCTGATCTTTCTAGAAATATCCTGCTAAAAGCCAATTACATGGTTTCTTTCCATTGTGGCTTTCCACACTCCAGCATAAGCTTAAGTTGCATTGGCCTCTCTTCTAGTTAAGGCCTGCACAATTCCAATGATTTACTTTTGACCAAAGGAAGAAAGTCTCCTTACAAAATGGCTGAAAAAAAGGCCCTCGAGAGGATTTTCCCAGGACCTCTAGTAACAGCCCACCTTCTCCCCGTGGCTGTCACATGGGCCCTTCAATCTCACTATCTCCCAAGCCATTTTCATTATGTATGTGCCCTTCAGAACAACAGTCCTGAAGACTAAATTCCTACCCCATTCCCTTCCTCAATTATTTCACATGAACATATCTAATTCCCAGGTAAAAGATTAGTCCAAATAACTGAAACAAGTCGACACCCTCTCTCTTTCTACTTTGTAGCCCGAACTTCCTCCAGGTTAAGCCTATTCCTTATCCTTTTTTTTTTTTTTCGTGATTTTATTCATTTATTTGACAGACAGAGATCACAAGCAGGCAGGCAGAGAGAGATGGGGAGGCAGGCTTCCTGCTGAACAGAGAGCCCAACTCAGGGCTGGATCCCAGGATCCTGGGATCATGACCCGGGCTGAAGGCAGAGGCTCCCCACTGAGCAGAGAGCCCTATGCGGGGCTCGATTCCAGGACCCTGGGATCATGACCTGAGCTGAAGGCAAAGGCTTTAACCCACTGAGCCACCCAGGCGCCCCAGCCCATTCCTTATTCTAACAACCAACAAACATCCTCTTTGTGCATAGGCCTAACAGTTTAACCCCTCTAAACCAAGAAAGAAGAGGGCTAGTGGGGGACTCCCTTGTCAAACCTGGGAGTGGCAGACAGGGAAAGGGGAAATGGAAGTATATCACAACCATACAGGAAATGTTCTGCCGGTGCAAGGAATCTGCATCAAAGTGGCCACAGATGAGCTAATAGAAGACAGATGAATGGGAGTCCACATTTGCTTAGCTTTATGCGGAGTCCCGACCACACAGGGAGGCACGCTGATCCCTCTCCTTCTCAAGCTCGTGGAGAACCTGATCTGATGGTGGCATTTCCCTGATAGGAGATTCCCGCCTTACGTCCCCCTCTCCCTCTCGCTTTTCTCTCGTTTTGCTAAAACTGACAGAGCAGCCTGTGTCCCCTGTGGGCACAGCCAGGAACGAAGACCTGTGACCTGCAGGACATCTCAGCCACCCCAGGAAGATATGATTTTACCTTCTACCTCTGGTTCCCCCTTCCTTGAGACCAGAGGCTCTAAATAGGTGTGGTCCTGCCACAAACTTGCCTCTGTCCTCTCCCTCTCCCCACTGGCTCCCACCACATCCTTGCTCTAGTCTTGCCCCAGGACTCAGGGGCTTTTTTAGCCTCCTAAGCACTTTTGTATCCCCTTCCTGACAGAGCCACCTGGGACCAGGGCATGGCCCAAACCCGGCAGTCAGAAAATATGTGTGGCCGTGTGAAACCTGAATTCATTTCTTCTCATTCATTCACAAACAGAAGGGCAAGGCATGGAGCTCAGGGAGCCCCTTCTGGGATAACTTTATACAATCCTATACTATTTTGGTATTTTATAGTAAATATGTATGAGTTTAAAGAGAACTTTTTTTTTTATTTTTTTTAAGATTTATTTATTTATTTATTTATTTGACAGAGAGAGAGAGAGAGAGAGATCACAAGTAGGCAGAGAGACAGGCAGAGAGAGAGGAGGAGGAAGCAGGTTCCCTGTTGAGCAGAGAGCCCAATGCGGGGCTCCACCCCAGGACCCTGAGTCAAAGGCAGAGGCTTAACCCACTGAGCCACCCAGGACCCCTTAAAAGAACTTTAAAAAGCACAATCGAACCTGTTTTAAAAATAAACCAAGTGCTTACTGAGCTTCTACTTATGAACCAATATTATCCTCATACAAATGTTAAGAGTGGCCAAATGTAATCATGGAAAGACAGCTGAAGGCTGGTGGAGGTCGGGGGAGGGGACACCATGAAGTCCCACCACTGGATTTCAGTTTTTGTTCTGTATGGCTGTTTTATTAAAGAGAAAGTATATATATTCAAGAGTGTCACCTTCTCCAAGCCACTCCCTGGAGAGGAACCCACTTTTCCAAGGAGGCTATCTCAGTCTAGAACCCAGCAGTTTGAGCCAAGCCCCTGTGTTACCCACTTTGTGGGCATAGTGGGCCATAGTAGATTGGGCAGTGATGTTGGGAGGTATCCTGCTATGACTTTCTACCAAGAGTTTCGGAACTTGGGTGTTTGCAGAATGGAATCTTTGTTTTCTTTCTTTCTTTCTTTCTTTCTTTCTTTCTTTCTTTCTTTCTTTTTCTTTCTTTCCCCTTCTCCTTACACTTCTTTTAATGTAGGCTCCACTCCCAGCATGGAGCCCAACATGGGACTTGAACCCACAACCCCTGAAATCAATATATAAGCTAAGATCAAGAGTCGGACGCCTAACCAAGTGAGCCACCCAGGCACCCCTTTGTTTTCCCGTTCCAGTGCCCCAGCAGGTACTGAGTGTATAGTAGGCCTCGTGCCTGTTACAAAGAGGCAGGAGAGGAATGGGAGCTGGTCTCTGCCTTCTGGAGCTTGTGGGCTATGGGAAGGACAGAGGAAAACCACATTAGGGCCACATGATACATCCCAGGGAGGGACTGAACTACATAGGTTGACATGGGAGTCACCCAGAGCTCAGAGGGGATGACATGAGGAGGAAGCATCCCCTTCTGGGAGCTTTCAGGAAACCCATTGCAGATCCAGTCCCTTTGTGAAGTCTTGTTTGTTTTAGGTCAAATTAATTCTTTCTCAGTTCAGGATGATTTCTGTTTCTGCCACACAAGTGTGCTGTAGATGAATTCATGTTCACCATCTCTACATCTTTCTGATTTTATAGAATTTATGTCTTCCTACCTCTGATCTTTACAGACTTAAAAGTGCTTTGTTAGAGACACGGATTTTCATTATTGGAGTTTGCCCACTTCTGACAGTCAGTTCCTTGGCTATGTTAATGGTTTCTCTCTGGGCCCTCTAGGGGGTTGGCCTCTCCTTCCAGCACAGAGGGTGGGGGAGCCCACAGCCACAGGCTTTATGGGGGTGACACATTTCTTTTGGCTCAAGGCAGCATCCAGAAGCAGGAGGAACTCCTTCTTGGGAAGTCCAATGACTGGCCCTGGCTCCACAGCTTGAAAGCTCCCTGGCCAGAGGAGGTCTGGCACAACTTAAGTGGGTTCCTTGTGAAGTGTCTGGAGGCTCAGCAGAGCTAGGTGGGCTGGGCTGGGCTGGGCTGGGCTGGGCTGGCAGCAGGGGCTGGCAGGGCTGGCTTGGGTGTTAAGAATAGGTCTCTTTTCTTTTTTGTTTTTATTAGTTTTTTTTATTATGAAAGTAATACACTGTCATAAAAATCAAAGAGTACTGAATGGAATAAAAGTACCTTCCCACTCGGCCCACACAAACCCATTGCCTAGAAGTACCCGTTTTGATCAGTTTCATGTGAAACCTCCAGATACTTTCTATCATATACAAACAGAAATATAAGAATGTATTTTTTCAAAATAACTCTTTTAAAGAAAAAGAAGATATGTACACTTAAAAAGAACCAACACTACAGAAAATTTAGAAAACAAAGAAAGAAAGTAAAGGTAACCCCAAATTCATCTCCTAAAGATAGCAAGTATTAACATTCTCTAAAGTGTTTCTCAATTCCTTTGAACAATTTTACAGAAATGAAATCACACTATACATGCTGTCATGTACCTTATGTAAACTGCTTTCCCCCTCTTGTTTAACAGTATGTTATAGGCATTTTCCATGTCCATAACTAGACACCTATAATCATCATCTTGATCAGTCACATAATATCCTGTTGTAAATTTTGAAAGTACCTATTGATGGAAACCTAGGTTGTTACTGGTTTTTTTAATATCATAAACAATGTTATAACAAGTATACTTCTACTGTGTCCACCACCCCCCCCCCAATATCCCATGCAATACTAGTAATACAATGCAAAACCACAAAAACTAACACTTTGTGTCTACTACTTTGGTGATACTGATATCTCTGACAACATCAAGTGTTGACAAGGTTGTGGAACACTAGGCATTCTCACACACTGCTGATAGGAATAAAAACCAGTGTTCTGTTGTCAGGTAGAAGGTGTGTGTATCCTATGACCCAGCATTTCCATTCCTGGGTATAATATACCCTAGAGCCATAGATTTCCAAATGTAATTTCCCCCAATGAGTAGCATCAGCATCACCTGAGGTCTTGTTAGAAATGCAGATGGATGGGACGCCTGGGTGGCTCAGTGGGTTGAGCTGCTGCCTTGGCTCAGGTCATGATCCCAGGGTCCTGGGATCAGGTCCCGCATCAGGGTCCTTGCTTGGCAGGGAGCCTGCTTCTCTCTCTGTCTCTGCCTGCTTGTGTGCTCTCTCTCTCTCTTTCTCTCTGACAAATAAATAAATAAATAAAATCTATTTTTTAAAGATTTTATTTATTTATTTGACACAGAGAGAGAGAGAGAGAGAGAGAGAGAGAGATCACAAGTAGGCAGAGAGGCAGGCAGAGAGAGAAGGGGAAGCAGTCTCCCTGCTGAGCAGGGAGCCCGATGCCGGGCTGGATCTCAGGACCCTGAGACCATGGCCCGAGCTGAAGGCAGAGGCTTTAACCCACTGAGCCACCCAGGTGCTCCTAAATAAAAGCTTTTTTTTTAAAAAATGCAGATGGAGGGGCACCTGGGTGGCTCAGCAGGTTAAAACCTCTGCCTTCGGCTCAGGTCATGGTCCCAGGGTCCTGGGATCGAACCCTGCATCAGGCTCTCTGCTTCCTCCTCTCTCTCTGCCTGCCTCTCTGCATACTTGTGATCTCTCTCTCTTTCTCTCTCTCTCTGTCAAATAAATAAATAAAATCTTTTTTAAAAATGCAGATGAATTCCAAACCAAATCAGGAACTCTGGGGGTGAGGTCAGGCACTCTGGGTTTTAACAAGCCATCCGAATGATTCTGATGTCCCCCAAAGTTCAAGAACAGCTCATCTAGAAAATGTTTTGCCTGTGTGATCAGATGTACATAAGAATGTTCAGAGCAGTGTTGTTCTTATCAGCCAAACAACTAGAAACCAAATGGTGGGAATGGGAAGAAGTGGCCAGATTTCTGGATCTATTGAGGAGGTGGGGCTGAGGGATTCCCTAATGGATTGGATGGGAAGAGTGAGACAAAGGGAGGAGTCAAAGACCACACCAAGGTGTTCGGCCCAAGCCACCATGCCTAATAGATAAATTTAAGAGGGGATATTGCTTAGGTCTTGTGATATAGGAACCTGGAATTCAGAGGAGAAGCCCAAGTTGGAGATGTAAATATGGGAGTTATCAGCCTTCGGATGGTATTTAAAGACATGAGAGCTCTGGGTCCCTCCAAAGTTAAGTTTGACAAGGTAGGGACGATGAGAAGAGGTCAAAGGAAACTTAAAAGGAGCCAGTGAAGTTGAAGGGAAACCAGAAGAGTTAGGTGTCCTAGAATCGAAGAGAAAGTGTTTCCAGAAGGAGTGTTTCTTATGTCAAATGCTGCTGCCATGTCTGGTAAAATGAGAACTGAAAACCATTGAATCTGACAACATGCAATCAAGGGAGAGTAGCTAAAGAGAAAAGTGTGGTCAAGAAAAAACTTTTTTATGGTGGGAAAAATTGCAGCATATTTGTACGCTGATCAGAATGATCCAGCCAAGAGGAAATAATCGATGACTCAAGAGAAAGAGTGAAATGTTAGTGGGATGTTCCTGAGTAGGTGGGAGGAGATGGGATTAAGGGCGCAAGCATAGAAGTTGGCCTTTCATCCCAAGCCAGGACAGGTCATCCTGAGTACGAGGACTGAAGGCAGAAGGCCAGAAGGCATAGATTTGATGCTGGCTAGTGGGTAGATGTTTATCAGCAACATTTTATATAATTTACATATACATATGTACAGATTTGTACATATGTTTAGAGCAGTATTATACATATGTATGTATGTATATATGCTATTATATATACCAGATAATAAAAGGGATTTTGGAAGGTAGTATTGCTGAGTCAAAGGGAGTCTTCATTGTTCATTTTGTTATATATTTCTAGATGGCCATTCCAAAAAGATTCCAACAATGAATACTCTCATCCTTAGGGCCTCTGGGGCCTGAGAGGGACCATTTTCCATTTTCCGCATTTTCACTTTTCCATATCTGAGGGAGGGATCCGAAGGAAGGCATTTCCTTCATATGTTAATGAACTTCTTTTGTGAATTGTCTGCTCCCTCCTTTGCCCCCTGTTTTCCTATTGCTTGCTTTGTTTTATTTTAGGAAGCTTAAGCCTTTCCCTGTCATATGTGGTGCAAATAGCAAATAACTCTTCCTCATTTGTCATCTGCCTAATGACAGTTCTAGTGAGTTTTGCCATACAGAGGTTTTCAATTTCTCTCTCTTTTCTTTTATGATTTCTGGTTTTCATGACATACTTAGAAAGGCCGTCCACACCCCAGGATTCCTTCTAGTACTTTTATGGTTTCAATTTTTTTACATTAAATTTCTGAGCCATCTGGAGTTTATTTCAGTGTGGCGTGCAAGATAGGAAATCCAGCTTGTTTTTCCACATGGCCAGTTATTCCAACATCATCTCTCGAATGATACACTTTTAATCCACCGATATGAAATCCACCCCTCCCTGATCATCCACTGCACTTGCAATTAACCTTCATCCTTTCCCACATTCAGTTAGCAAGTACTTCTTATGTGCCCAAGCATGAGACGTGTTTCCTACCACAAGCAGGAAGAAGAAAGGAAAGAGACAGCAGACAGTGACTTTACAGACTAGTGAGTGCTGGGGCAGAAGGGCAGTCAGGGGAGAGACACTTAACTGGTCTTGGAGTGGCAGAAGGAAGGAGAATTCTCAAATGGCACCCCAGTTTCCAGCTGGGACAGCTGGGTGAATGGAGTTACCTTATCACTCAGATTGAGAGCATACAGGGACATGGCTCTGGACAACTTGTGGCGAAGAGATGCCCCAGGGCAAGGGTGGAGGCTGAGAGACATGGAGGAGGTGAGTGAGAACGCTGGCTTAGCTTAACATGGTGGTGGTGGTAAAAGTGGGCAGACAGACGCAGGGTCTGGGTATATTTTCAAGGTAGAGCTGCAATCAAGACTTACTGATTGATTGGACGTGGAGATGAGGGAAGGAAGAACAATCAAGGTAACCACCTAGTCCTTTGACCTGCACATCTGGGAGATGCAACTGAAGAAGAGGAGGAAGACTTGGAGAAGAGAGATTTGGAGGGCATGGAGATCTGTTTGAACACGTTTCGTTTGGGAGATGCCTGGCTGGTTCAGTCCGTTGAGCATCTGCCTTTGGCTCAGGTCATGATCCCAGGGTCCTGGGATCAAGCCCCACATTGGGCTCTCTGCTCAGCAGGGAGCCTGCTTCTCCCTCTGCCTCTGCCCCTCCCCCTGCCTGTGAGCATACATGCGCTCTCTCTGTGTCAAATAAATAAATAAATCTTTGAACATGTTTAGTCTGAGTCAACCTTTAGACATCGAAAGGGAGGAAAAAGGTTTCCTCTTAGGGTCTTTGGTTGGATCTAAATACTAGACTGACACAGATTAACAAGAGGGAACCATACACATTTATTTAATAAAAGTTTTATGTGACATGGGAGCCTTCCTAAGGAAGCAAAAACCCGAAGAAATGGTTAAACCTGTTTTCATAGTAGGTTTGGTGAAGAGTGGAAAGTTGTGAAAAGATAGGATAGGATAAAGACTTGGAGCTAAGTGCAGTAAACTGCAAGGGAATTTAGCAGGACCTGTTTTTTCAGATACCTCTTGACATCCCCTACCCTTTGGACGTTGTTTTCCTCAGGGCATATAGGGAGGGCACATGGGGAGGGCACTGTCACATGAGGGTCTTACGATCTGCTTCAGGGAGTAAGGGTGGCAAGAGGGAGAAGGGGAAGGTCGGAAAGCTTTCTGCTTATGCCGTCTTCTCAAACTCTTTCATCTTAAAATATTCAATATACCAGGGTGCCATGCTTTGGGGTAACATGTCCTAAGCCCCACCCACAGCCATATGGTGATTTCATTGAGCATCTTCCCATGTAAGAAGCTCTATTTTTAGTACTTTCCATGTAACCTTTACAACCCCAGGAGGCAGGTGCTGGCTTTCTCACCTGTATTGTACAGGTTAGAAATAGAAACCAGAGAGGGCAAATAATTTGCCCAGGTCACACTGCTATTCATTGGCACAGCCAGGATTTGTTCCTAGACAGTCTAGATCCAGAGGCTGTGCTCCTAACCTTCAATACCTCCAGATAAGTAGAGTGTCAGGGAGGCCAAAGGCAGCATGTTTTTTTCCAGAATGAAGGCGCGATCAACCATGATTAAAAGGTTCATAATCAAGGGCAGAGATGTGAGCACTGGGTTTGGAAACATGGAGATCATTTGTAGCCTTGACAACATTTTAAGAGAGTGTTAGGGTTGAAATCTTAAATGGAAATGGGTTTATGAGGCAGTGGGAGAAGTAGAGATAGTGAGCCTAGACACCTCTTTCACCGAGTTTTGCTCAGCAAAGAAGCAGAGAAAAGGGACACGGACTGGAGATGGGAGTAGGTTTAAGGAAGATTCTTTTATTTTTTAGTGTGGATGGGAATGCTCCAAATGATACAAAAGAGATAAGGGATAATTACAAAGAGGGCTGTCCTTGTGAATGTGAGATGGGAAAGATCCAGAAACTTATAACGATACTATTTGGCATAGTTGTGTGACCTTGCCAGCACTATGATTGCCTTGGGGAAGGCATTTGTCCAGATTTGATGCCATGTCAAGTAGAGGTGACTGAGGGACAGTACAATAAAGGATATTCAGATGTTGACAAGAGAGTTGTCAAAGTGATGGGCCATTGTCTCTAAGCTGTATAGGGAGAGAAGCAAGCAGAGGAAAAGGTAATGGATGGGGGAAAAGTAGAGGAGCAAACAGGTGGGAAGTTCCCTGTGATCTGGAAAGATAGTCACTATCTTTCCTCAAAAGTCTATGAACAAGCCTGTTAGAAAGAGAGGAGGTAGGGGTCAGAAAGTGGAAGCTTCCAGAGGTGACAGGATACAGGCTGTGCCTGCTGGAAGAGGAGGCTGAGTGGAACTGACAAGATCTTCAAAGATGTCAAAGTCAAAGAACCAGGAGGCCTGAAAGGTGGTGATGAATGGTCCACAGGCACAGGCGCTGAAGTTACACACTTAACTACTCCACCTCCCGGTCACTTTCTCACATCCCCGTGATCTCAGTGGAAAAGCAGGATGAGCCAGGTGGGAAGACTTGCCTGAATGTTGGATGGTGTGTTAGCCAGTTGGCCTGACCTGTGAAGGAGAATTTTTCATGCCAGGGCAGACTAGTTTGTCTAGAGGTACATGGGGTGTGGGAGAAGGAAGAGCGTCTATAGGGTGGGGATGCAGGGAGCCTTGTTTCAGTTAAGGAGGAAGTGGAGAAGTTCCTTCTAAGGAGAAGTGGAGCAGCTAGAGTGGCACCATCCAAGACAGAAAGTTCGGTCTGAACAGGAGCAGCTAGCCACATGTGCTTATGGAGTGCTTGAGATATGGCAATCGTGACTGAGGAGCTGGATTTTCAATTTCATTCCATTGTGATCAATTACATTTAAATAGCCTCATACAGTCAGTGGCCACTCTAATGGCTAGTGAAGCTCTAGAGAAATGTGCTGCTTAAGGAGCTGCAGGCCACAAAGTCACCACTGGGCAGGTTGGGAAGGAAGGGATGCCAGGGAGCCTAGAGCCATTTGGTCAAGGTACAGGTACAGGTTACTGGGGCCAAATGGAATGAACAGGACACAGATCCTGTCTCCTCCTCACTCCCACTGTCTCCTCCCCACATCCTGGCTTTCCTGATCCCTTGTGATGAGAGCCAGACCCTTCTTGCTATGCTGAGATGTGAGTTTCCACCCACGAGGGCTTTGGCCAGCCGCTCCTTGACCCTGCTCAGGCAGTCTCTGAACTCTTCCATCCAGTGTCTCAAAGGCTATTTCTCTTGAGGAGATCAAGGCAGCTAAGCACTCAGGGAGGTTTCCAGAAAAGACGAATAGGAAAGCACACATCCTGAAAGAGGTGAGTCACAGTGACCTGGCTTTCCTGTGTAAAAGAGTTTCAAGAATCCCCTGCATTTCCCCTTCCCAGGTAGGCATTTCCCAAGTGCGAGGGAATGCTTAACCAAAAAGAACAAATCAGAAACTCTTGGAGCTGGACAGACCCACAGGTTGCTGGGGGCTCAGCTCTACTGGCCAGTGGTTTAACCTGGCCAAGCTTGGCAGGGTCCCTGAGTGAGAGTTCTGATCCCTGCCACGCAGACCTAGCTGTTCCGAGGTCAGTTTTCCCTTGCAGCCTGCATCTCCACGCCCCCCCCCCCCCCCCCAGGTCTTCCAGCCGAGAACACCAGTCATGTCGGAGGCTCTCCACACACCCCAACACCAAGTCTGGCCTTCCTGTTTTTTGAGCAGGTGGTAGCTTCCACGCCATTTTTCTTCTGGGCCAGTACTCACAGAGCAGTGGAAATCAATCTTTCAAGTGGGTCCTGAGAGTCTGGGCTGCTTCTGGGGCATTAGCAGGGCCTCTAAGGGGCAGGGCTTGGGGCTGGCTTGGGGGAGGGGCTCTCAGCAGGGCCAGACAGCCTCCAAATTCCCCTGTCGCTGGGACCCTCAGCATGGCCCCTTGCCCAGAGTAGCTGAGCTTGGGGATGAAGGGGCACTGGGCAGGGAGCCCACTGTCTCCTCCTCATCCCTGGGGCCTCCCTGCCGGCCAACTGTACTAAAACTCCGGAAAACCATGGCGGGGAGGTTTTCCAATTAGAACATTCTTTTTCCGATCTGTGGATGATTCTTAAAGCAGCAAAAAGCCATTCTTCAGGGCATGCGAGGATTATCTGCCAGCGAGGCCTTGGCTCAGCCTGTGCACTCGTGCTCTGGGGGCCTGGCCTGGGACTGCTTCAGAGCCAGAGACGAGAAGCAGTCTGAGTTCTGGGGTATCAGGTCACATAGGCCAAAACTGATGGCAGAGTGTTTCTTGGACTTAGTCAAAAGCACTGGACAGTCCAGCCTATAGGGGTGGGAGATGTCAAGTTGGCCCTGACCTGCATGGCCTGATCTCCCTGCTCCCAGTAGGGCCACTGCCCACAGAGCAAGAAATCCCAAGGCATAGATTCCTCCCCTTGGAACTGAACTGGTCTGCCTTTCCCATCAGACTCGGAGCTGCTCCAAGACAGGACTGGGTCTGACTGGTCTCTAAGTGGGTGGAGGGTGTGGCAGTGTGGTGGGGAACAGGAGGCCCAAAGGGGACACTTGGTGAGTGAGAGTATACATCTGTGCCAGGGAAGAGGACCAGCCCTATAGCTGGGAATACAGGCTGAGGGCAGGGCGGGGGCTCCTCAAAGGCAAGACTGGGCAGGCGGGGTCTCACAGGCAGATTGGATCAGCTCCCAGGAACCTGGAGAGCTGGTTACAGATTCAGAGGTCTGGCCCTGCAGGTTCAGAGCTCCGTAGGGGCCACTATGAGTGCAGCCATGCCTGGGGACCCCTGGCCTCAGGCGACCCACCCTGCTTGGAGCTGGCGGAGTCACCCAGCAAGTGGAAACTGGTTGAAGAGCTTAGGAAGATGAGGCAGCAGGGTGAGCCCTGGAAGGAGGGAGGGAAGAAGGGAATTGGGGTGCAAACAGGAGCCCGGGCCTCCCCACACGTGAACCTGAGTGACAGGGGCTCCATCCAGAGTAACTGGGGACCTGGCTTTAGTCCTAGATTGGTTTCAGACCACCTGTGTGGCCTCAGCTAGATGCCATCCCTGTCTGGGCAGGGTCTGGGTCAGGGTTTCGTCTCCAGTCCCCTCCAATATGAGGACGCTGTGCTGGGGCTTTGGGGCCTGACAGCTTTCAGAGCCCCACCCATTAGCCCCCTTCCTGAGCCTGGGAACTTTTTGGCTACACTGGCTTGCCGGAGTTTTTTCCCGGCCCTGGAGCCTCCCTAGGGCTTAGGAGTACTGCTGGCCAGTTGCTTCCACACAGCCACTTATCCCCCTCCTCGCCTTCAACCTAGTCTCCTAGAAGAATCTGTCTTCTTGCCTGCTCATGGGCTGTGACCTCCCCCCCCCCCCCCACCCAGCAGGGGTAGAGCCCAGTCTGGAGGCAGCCAACAGCCACAGGGGCTTGGCCCTCAAGTCGTAGGCCAAGGTGAAGTTCATAAAGAAGCCAATATTGGGACTAGGAGTAGGTAGAAGGTCACTACAAATAACACATCTTGTACAGTGTTGTGAAAGTACTTGGTGTGTCTGGATCCCGGTCTGTGAGGACAAGGAGTCAAAGAAGAGGCTGATGAGGTTGGCCGGGCCTTGAAGCCTGGCTGAGGTGGCTGGGGGTGGCCCTGGCAGGGGTTGGGGGGGTTCTGTTGGGGCAGTGAACAGGTGGGCAAGGCAGGGCAGGGTAGGGCAAGGCAGTTACCATTCGAGTCAAACCCGTTTGTGGGCGAGATCAGCTGAAGGGCCTGGCAGCCCGCGAGGGAGGGAGGAGTGGACGAAAGGCTGGTGCTGTTGTGGCATATCTGGCCTGGGTAAGGGCTGAGTCACCTGGGACATGGGAAGAGCTCAAGGCCCCAGGGCAGCCCAACCAAGGACAGCCCTCATTGAGTGGCCACTG
Source organism: Mustela nigripes (assembly GCF_022355385.1). NCBI lineage: Eukaryota > Metazoa > Chordata > Mammalia > Carnivora > Mustelidae > Mustela > Mustela nigripes. The sequence goes on along the minus strand of NC_081575.1, from coordinate 2,339,364 downwards.
CTGTCTTTGGACCCCACTTGTGCTGGTGCTCCTAGCTGAGCCACCCACACTTAAGGCTCTGGACCAAACTTGCCCTTTGCCCGGCCCGGCTGGGCGCTGTCCACCTGAGGGAGCCCGTGCCTTGGGAGGCAAGGGCCACCCTCTCCTTCACCCTTAGATCTATGCCATCACTCTGCCCTCCACATTCCACATCTTTAAGCTAGGGCTTTTTGAAAGGGAAGGGGGCCCAGGAAGAGGATGTGACACACCTTAGGTCATACAGTGGGTATATTTAGGAGTTACGATGCCAAGCAAAATCCATGGCCACCAGCAGCCCAAGGTGGGGGATGGGAAGGCGTTCGATGCTGGTCACCAGACTGGAAGCAGAAAAATGCTGACTGGCAAGAGACAGAGGAACCAAAGTGACTTTATATATAATTCCCCCGTCACCACCCGCACACACGTCGTCACATGGACACAGGGTCATCTCCTCCCCACCTGACAAAACCCAGGAAGAGAAAATGAGAATACTTCCGGAGTTTCAATCACCCTTCAATCCCCGCCTTCTGCAATTCCTCTCTGACCCCTTGTGCTTGTCTCTGTGCCCCAGTGACGGCTCAGATGACTAGGACTTGCAATCGATTCAAAAGGCAGAAGGAGGGGAGTGTGGCTGGATCTGCACCACATCTCCTTGGGCCCCCTTACAGTTTGGCTTTTATCCTGAGAGCAACGGGAAGCCATTGAGAGTTGCAGGCGTCGGGACTAGGTGGTGGCAGTGGGTGTGCACGGGAGTCTATGCACCGGAGGCCATTGGGGACCTAGCCTCGAGCCTGTCATCCTGATAGGCCCACATTGGCCAACTGTCGCATCGGAGGCATTGCGTGCACCCATAGGTAGGGTAGCCCCTAGCCCCGAGCCCTGTACTTAGCAAGTATTCCCTAAGCATGAGTCAGTGTCTTTCAGTGTCATGAATGAATGGCACTTATCAAACTGCACTGGCCCTAGGGGTCTGGATGTGTCCCCTGTGAGGTGGCCCTGCTTGCTGACTGGGTGCTCGAAGCATGGCCTTCCAGGGGGCGAACTTCCCTGGTGCCTCCGGTGAGCCCGGCCCCCTCACTCTTCTCCTTCCCAGCCTCTGGGACTTCCTGTATGACCTCAGCCTCTGGGCCCCCGACCCCCCCCTCCCCGACCCTGTCTGGGATTTTCATCTGTAAAATGGATCTAGGAACAGTAGTTCTCAACAGCATTAACCCACAGCATCTGTGGAAGTCATTCGCCCTAGTGGGGGCCGGGTCCCGTCGGGTGCGGGCAGAGGCCTAATAGGCCGCCGGGGGCCCTTCGTGTGGCGGAGACCTCCCGGCCTAGGGCCGCAAGCCCGAAGGAATTTGTCTGGAAGTTCTCCACCGTGGCAGAGCCTTCTGGAGCTTGCTCTGGGCTCGGCGAGGGGAGCCCCGGCCTTGATTTCTCCAGCAGCCCCGCGGGGCGGGGCTGGGAAGGGGCGGGCCGGCCGAGGACACTGGCGGGAGAATGTGCGGAATGTGCCAGGCGCATCTACCTACCCCAAGACAGGGCAGGGGAAGGGGGCCGGCCGAGGGGAGGGGCGAGGGGCGAGGCACTGGGCGCCGGTGCGAACCTGTTTGTTCTCCTGCGGGTGGAGCCCAGTCCGCGCCTCCTCGCTGCCCTGCGCGCTCTTCGCTGCACCCGCCGCCCGCTGCCCCGCACCAGCCGCCCCGGCCCGGCCCGGCCCGGCTGGGCGCTGTCCACCTGAGGGAGCCCGCGCCTCCTGCCCGCCCGACCCTCTGCCCGCCCCGCGAGCTGGGCACCTGTGCCAGGTAGGGCTGTCGAGTCGCCATTGGCGCGGCCCGTGGAGAGGCAGCGGGGGGGGGGGCGGGGGGCGCGGCGCCTGGCCCATGGCCAGCCAGGTGGCAGGAAAGGCTCAGGGCCTCAGTTTCCCCTTCCATAATCCTCAACCGTTCCACGCAGTCCTCCTGGGCTTCCACCAGGGAGGCAAGGCACTTGGTCTACTGGTTTTTCACTGTAAGCAAAGATACTAACCTAGAGAGGCAAAGAAGTCATCTCTGGAAAAGAGGGATTGGCCTGGGGCCAGGGTGCTCTGAGAGTTGATCTGCAGGCAAAAGAATCAGGACATTTCAGATCAGCTAGTTCACATGTCCATTTCGTAGGTAAGAGCACTGAGAGCCGGAGGCTGGGGGGTTGCTTGTCATGAGGATGCGTTCGCCACGGGGCAACCTCCTGGAAGGCTACCAGAAAGGTAGCTGTCCCAGACAGAAGGCGCCGAATCAAGTGTCACCGGGTGTTATCAACAGGCTCTGTGGCCGGCTCTGTGGCCGAATTGTTTGGAGGGGAGCAGGGGAGCCAAGAGCCTTGTCCTCTTTGGAAAGGCAGAATGATACCTGCCACTTCTGAGCTGGGGGCACCTGGGCAGCTCGGTCAGTCCAAGGAAGGAACACATCAGTCCTCCTCCCACCGAGGCCTCCTGGGGGCCCAGATGAGTTCAGTGTGACTGGGGACTGGGCTCTGGAACATCTGCCGTGTGGTAGGAATTGTATTCTCCCTGAGCCGTTTGTCCTTAGCTTTGACATTGTGGAAGGCTGTGCGTCTTAGGATCACACTCTGTGAACCCTGAGGGAGCCCCCTCCCACGCCCTCCCGCATCTGGACCCACTCTAGCTTCAGTCTCATGGCCCTTTAGATTTCTGGTCGCGGTACCTGGCTGGGGACAGGAAGCAGGGTCCCATGCGCTGATTGGCTAGGCTGGGCAGCGGGGAAGGGCTCTGGGTTCCTGCTCCCTCCTCACCAGCTCACCTAATGCTGCAGGGCAAGTCTGGGTGGAAGGGGGAGCAGGGGATGGTCCTACCTTTCCAAGGCCTCCACTGCCCCATCTGAAAAATCAGGGGCAGCCCAGGGGCCGGCTCAGACGCCCTGCTTGCCACTTAGAAGCATCTAGCCAGGACACAGATGCACAGACCAGAGGCCAGCTTGCTGGCTGGCCTTGGTGCCTGCGCTGTTTGTCTCATTACCCCTGGGCCATCCCAGATGGGAAGGAGCAGATCCACCTCACTTGCCCTCCCCCCTCCTTCCACCAGTTATGGGCTTCGGCCCTTGTGCCTTCCTGGCCAGGACTTCAGATGCTCTGGCCTGCCTGGGGGCTCTACACGCAGCTGTGGAAAACTGGTGGAAGGTCCCCAGAGCAGCACTCAGCGTACATTTCAAACCTTTGGCTATTCACAACTCAGTGACACGGGTGGCCCATGACCATACTGGGTGCTGCAGCTCTGAGTGGTATAAACACAAGCTACTCTGACTCGGAGGGTCAGGGAAGGCTTCTTGGAGAAGGAGGGCTTGGAAGCAAGGTGAGGAAATCAGCAGCTGCCAGGTCAAGGTCTCCATATCCTTTGAGGCTGCATGAGTCTAGCCTCTCTCTTATTCCTGAAAAACCAAAGGCAGTTCTTCCCAAGCCCCTATATGTTCTACCCAGAGCCGGGCAGTGGCGGCCTGGAGAGGAATCAGATGTCGGCCTTGCCCCAAGGAGTGACAGTCTGGCTTGGAAGATGGACAGCAACTCAGTAGGGAGCTACCGCCGGCATCGAAAGTGTCTGCCTCACTTCCTCCTCAGTTAGAGTCCTGATCTCAGACCGTCCCCCACCTGAGGGCAGTGAGCTCAGGGGTGGCCCGTGTTTCACCTCAGCCTCCCTCAGCACGCCTGGCACCCCTTGTGCTTCTGCCTGGTGCCCCAGCATCCTCCCAACATGTAGCAGCCCTGGTCCCTGGACCGTCCTGTCTCATGCCAAGAAAAGTCCCAAATCTGGCTCAGTGTCTTCTGGAAGCTGGAAGCCTGCCTCCTTCCTTCCACACTTGGCCTCCCCCGGGGACTGATCCCTTCCGTCTGGATCTTGCTTCGAGCCACAGCTCATGCATAGCGCCGGCCTGCTTTCTGCTTGCTGAGCCCCGAGGCTGCCCCCACAGCCCGGCCCTCCTAGGATGGGCTGGGACCCTGGCTGGAGAAGAGGAGAGCTGTTTCCCAGGACTTCGGAGCTCTGAAGAGCAGCTTCGTGGTGGCCCAGACTTTTGGACATCATCAGGGCCTCCGCATTCATTTCCACTGGCTGCAGGCACCTGGCTGGCAGGACAAGGGCACCGCACCTGGGGGAAGTAGGCATCGTTGCTTCTGAGAGTCATTGAGCTGGCGGGAGCTCAGGAAGCGGAGCAAGGAGATGAATGGTCGTCGAGTGTGTGCTGGAACACACTAGTGTGTGCTGGAACAGCCTAGTGGTGAGAGAGCAGCTCAGAGGTCAGTCTGGGTTCGAACCCCAGTTCAGCCACCGTCCGGTGGGACAAACCTGAGCAGATCACACAACCTCTGGGGAGGCCTCGGTTTTGTCACTGCTGCAGAAGGGAGCCAAGACCACAGTGTCCCATGGGGGGAGGTTGGGCCAGGCTGGGAGGCATGTGGGCTCCCCACCTAAAGAAAAAGGGTTTAAAAAATCAATGCTAGTCTGTCCCAATGATGCGTATAGTGTCTACCACAGTCAAATTATTTGTCGTGAACTCTTCTGAGGATTTTCTTTAGGGACACATGTGTGACAGTAACATTCGTTGAGGAGTGGCCATGGAGAGGTCAGAAAGTGGGCAGGGCTAGTGTCAGGTCTTTTTTCCGAAAGGGAAACTGAGGCATGGAAGGGAACTCGCTAGAGACTCATTGGGTGTTTGCTGATTACTTGCCTGTGCTGGGTGCTGGGGCACAGCAGTGACTGAGAACTGAGAAGGTGGAGGGGTAGGAAAGCAGGAGGGACAGGTCTGGGCAGAGAAGGATCTGAAAAACGAAAAGTTAAGAGGCCCATTGTCAAACTCTTAATGTGGGGAGGCAGGAACATACAGCTTAAGCACATGTCCCAGGAGTTTTGGATTCTAGAGGGACCCAGAGGTCACTTTCTGGAGCACCATCTAGGTTTTTCCCATGGGATGCTCACTTCCCACTTCAAGAGAGAGCCAAGAAGTGGAGCCTTTGGTGGTGATGGTAGAGGTGGCTCTGGGGCCCTGTGGCCATGTCCCGGGTCGGAGAGGAGACGTGGCCTCTGGGGCCAGTGGTGGGCAGGTCCCGTGCTGCCACAGATTGTCACTGATGGTCCTGGCCTTGGACCCCTTCATCTGGTTCCTGTGATCATTGGCTCAGCGCACGCACTACTTTTTAAAGACTACGTCAGTTTTCCAGAGAGCTTGATGTTACAAGGGGTTCTAATCACGAGAATGGGTGGAAAGGCTTACATCAGGCTGTGCCCGGTTTAGACTAAAAAAACAAAAGACCCAGGATTTGTCTCACTACTTCTGCCTGCTGAGTTCCTACTCATTCTTTCATTCTTTGGGGAAGGCCTGAGCCATGGGCACTTCCTTGGGGACATGCAGCATTCTGGCAATGCCCTAGAAGGGCAGCTGTAGGTTCCTGGCTGGCTGTCTGTCTGTCTGCCTAGCACCCAGCCTGGCTGGCTGCCAACTTTCCATAAATGGTTGTTGAATAAATGAAACTGTGGCCTTGGGCAAATGCTTTCTCCTCTCCGAGTCTCCATATTCTTATCAAAAATGGGGACATCGATAATGGGAGGGTGGAGTTCAGGACACTGGGTGTGGGCGGGACAGGAAGGGGAGAAAACAGCTGGGGAGGGTTGGAGCTCTGCTGGGTGGGAGGCGGGGCTGGGTGAGCTTTACTCACCTGTACGGAGGACAAAAGGAATTCTTTGGCCAACGTTAGGGGCAAGTGGGGGGGGGGGGGCTTCCTTGTCACCAAGCCTGCTCTGGCAAAGGCTGACTAGGTGGCAGCAGTGACGGTACAGGGAGCGGGGAGTTGGTTGAGCTGGGGCTGGGCTCCATCACCGCTGAGTCCCTTTCGGCCCCTGTGGCTGTGTGCAGACAGGGATAGCATCTCTGCCCCACTGTGATAGGCTTAAGACCGGCTTGGTTCCCAGGCTACGAGGGTACAGGGAGTGGAGGACAGAGGCTGCTCAGGTCCCGAAGGAGGACTCGCACCGTTTTGCTGGGCCCCTTCCCACGCTGTGGCAGGGGAGGTGGAGCCAGGGGTTCTGTTTGGAGCGAGACCTCATGGGCTCGGCTCTCCCCGCCATTTTGGCCCTGCCCAGGCCCCTGGCCTCCACAGCGCATGTCCGAGGGCCCTGCCCAGAAGCCCTTGCTGGCCCTTGAGGCTAAGCCACCTCTGAAATGGCTCTGTCACCCCAAGCAGTCATTGTATCTAGCCTGTAGACAACTAGAAAATGGGCACAGGAGAGCCAGGAGAAATCCCAGGCCTGCAAGAGGAACAGGCAGCCATGGGCTCCCTTCGCCCCTTTGGGGCTAGAATTCTTCATTGTCTCTGGAGAGGGCTGGCTTCCCTCAGACCCTCAGACAGCTGCCTCCCAGGGCGCTCCAGCACTGACGCCGAGAAGTCTAGATTCTGGGATGTTGGGGGTGGGCTGCGGGAAGGTGAAATTCCAGACTTCCATGTAGAAGTCATTTACCTGTAAAGCACATTTACAAATACTCCCCCCCCCCCCCCCCCACACACATTCTTTTTCCACATTACATCTTTGCCTCCGTGATCCAAGTCTCCTCCGGCTGGTGCGCTTCCTTCCTCCTGCCCTATTAGCCTCCATGCAGGAGTCCCCGGGTACTCTGCTCAGCAGCAGGCTGGGGGTAGGGAGCTCCGACACAACCCAGCCACGCAGCCACCGCTCTGGCAGGCCTCCGAAGGGCCCCCTACTCCTGGAGGGCTGCTGGGAATCCTTGGAGCGGCAGCACAAGCCCGCCCCTGCTGGAGGAAAGCAAGCTGTCTGTGTACTGTCGTCTGGCCAGACACCGAGACTGAGAATCAGGATGTCCTCCATCGTGAGACCTGGCCACAGGAGGCTGCTTCATAAAATATTTGATCATTCCAGCCATTGGCTGCCCGAGTGTTGGCCTGGGTCTAAACGTAGACATTAGGCCAAGTACCTTCAGAAAGGATTGGGTGAGGGTCACACCCAGCATGGGGGGGGGGGGTCAAACTCCCTGACTTTTGGCATCCCTGGCCCCTTCACGCTCCATGCTATATCCAGCCTGTGGTCTCACTCCGCTCATCTCTTTTTCCGGGCCTTTCTCTCACCCAGTGATGGGGAGCCAAGGTTCCATGGGAGAAAGGAGTCTCCTTCCTGCCAGGCCAGCTGTCTTCTGGGAGACTGCCTAACAGTGCCCAGTGGAATGATCAGAACTGGCATCTTAGAACTGGCATCAGAACTGATGATGAACTTGATCTTACCCGTCTTAGGAACAAGTTGCTGAGCGACAGGGGACTTTTCATCATTTTACCTCTTCCCTCATGACCGGATGGGAGCACTTACATTTTTGCTGAAGTGATTATGGGCTGTCCCTCTATTAGGGCTCCCTGCTTTGGAGCCCCGTGAAAGTTCTCAGAGAGAATTTTACTCAAATGTGGCCTGAAGTTGGCCTTGATACCTTCGTGTAGATGTCATTTGCCACATCTGTATTTGATCACTCGCTTGACAATGTGGGCAACCCTCTTGTCCTAACCCACTGCTTCCTCAGTCAAGCCCTGAGTTACAGTTAAAGGGTCAACCCAGAGTTGAGCTGTGGGCTCGGGTTCCAAAAGACAGAACTGCATGTGACTCCTGCTGGCCAAGGATGGGGCCCACAAAAAGTTGGTATGCATAGGGAAAACAGCCGGGCTCCCTCTCAGCCCTCTGGGTTACAGATTGTCAAAACTCACCTCTGGGGAAGAAGTCCTGCCCCTTGCTCTTCTGTCTGTGGTGTGCCCGCTCGTGCTTGCTCACCATGGCCAGTACCTGGCACACACACATTCAGACAAGCCCCAACACCTGTGTCCTTTGGCTGTGGCTCCTTCACGTGTGAAGCTAAGGGGTTTTGTTCCTCTTCCCTTCCACTTTGCCTAGGAGGTCTCTGCCTGGTGTCCAGCACTCCCCCAGTCCCCAGCCAGCCACTTTTTCAGATTGTCTTCTGTCTTCTTTCACACAGGCCCTTGGCACAAAGATCCCAGGCCACAGTCCCCAGGGCTGGGGTGGGCCGGTGGGACCAAGGGCCGGGCTGCATTCATTCGCAGGCCCAGCAGCCTTGCCCCCTTGTTAGTGTTCGCCCAATTGTCTGGAAGAAGCCAGCCTGTCCCATTGTACGGGGGGCAGAGGTGGAACAGGACATGTCAGTTTTGGGGCAGCCTGGCAAGGCTCCAGGGAGGGTGACACTTGGGGGCCAGAGACAGCCACCAGGGCACATGCTGTGCTGTCTGACTGAGGTGGGCTCTGTTTCTCTACGCTTTCTTCCTCTCCTATGGTTCCCTTTCCTTCCAGGCTAGTGCGAAATGCAGACATTTTTAGTGCAGCGCGGCGGAGACTGGGACCAGGCTGTGTTCTTCAGCCAAGGAGCCGTGGCACTTGAAGGCTCCTCTGGGAGATGCTGCCTGGGCTGGGGCTTGAGGCCATTTGGCAAGGACATAGCCACAAAGACACCAAAGCCTGCTTGAGAAAAGAGGCGTGTACGACATGGAAAATCAAGCAGGGTGGCAATTCCAGAACGTTTTCTCTAAATTAGTCTTCTCATCTTGGAGGCAGAGCACGCCCTGTCCTTGTGGGGTGATGGGATGCCCCTCCTCCTGCCGCTTCTCTCGCCATCTCTGTCTCCCGTGCATCAGCCAAGCCACTGGGCTCCCTCCCTCCTGCTGGTCCGCCCCGCATCAGCTCCTGCTTGCGTCAGCTCCACCTCCGCTCCCTGACCACACCAGGCTGGCTGTGGCCTGGGGAGAGCAAGCTCCTTCTCTCTATCTAATGAGGGTCAGAGGCCCCTTCCTGGGAGGTTGCGGGAAAGCCTTTGAGAGGCTTCAGCAGTAGGGAGGAAGGTACATCTGGAGGCCATCTCTGTCAGGAAGGGCCTGTCCCCATCTCCCCCACTCCTTCTTGCTAAGGAGGCCCCCCCCCCCCGGTGGTCCCAGTGAGCATCTGCAGGCACTGGGAGCGTACAGAGAAGGCTGCCAAGGGCCAAGAGGGAGGGCTGGCGGCCGTCTGGTGTCTGAGGTGGCCTGGACTGCTCAGGGGATGTGGACCTGGTCCTGAGCTGCCTTGGGACAGGCTGGTGTGGTCTGACTGCGGCACCTTGCTTGGAGTTGGCACAAGGAGTTGCTCTATGAGGGAAAGCAAGGGTGAAAAGTGGCAGATAAGCCACTGTTCCTAAGCAGGGCAAGATGGCAGGTCCTACGGTACCGGGAGACTTCTCCATATCAAGGTCGAAACAGGAGCTGTAGTACTAGAAGCGTACACAGACTGGCTGTCCTGACTAGAAATACACTCACAAGGGCCATTTAGGAGATGACAACAGCCACTAGCATTGTAACGCCCAAACTATGGGATGGAAAAGAGCTGGCACCACATTCTAGGCAATGACACATGCTCTGGCTTAGATGTATGCTACCAGTATGAGACCCAATGAGTAGATCCATGTGCTTGGTGGCTTGACACCACTTTACAGATGAGAAAATGGAGGCCCAGACAGTAGGACGATGCCACAGCCATGTGAAGCCACTTAGGGATGAGAAGCAAAGATGTGAGCTGTCAGGCCAGCTGGCCCTTCTGGATGGCAGGTATCATATGCCCAGGGGGCCTAGAAGGGTTTGAAAGAAGCCCAAGTACCCAGAAGAAGAGGAAAACTGGAAGTGGGTGTGGGGACCTGCCTGTTCTCCCTCCTATGTGAGCTATGGGCCAAGAGGACCCAGGATCCTAGAGGAGGTCATGTGTGTGCCTTCAGGTGACAAGGCTCGGCTCAGAGCCGCACAGAGGGTCCCTAAAGGCTCAGGGCACACCGCCCCTACCCAGGATGTCTACCCTGAGGGAGGGAGAGAACTCCCCGCTGCATCCGTGACTCTCCTCACTTCCCAGTCCTTCCTCAGCACTGCTCACGTGGCATCAGCTTTTGAGATCCATCATTGGCTATCCAAGCGGTCCCAGCTCCCATGTCACTTGCTTAAACCACTGTTTGTTTAGTCTTTATCACACAGGCAATGCACATTCATTATAGGAAAAGTAGAATACACAGAAGAGCAAAGTATTTTGGTATATATCCATTCAGGTGTTTCTTTCCCTGTGCACTGTAATGGACTTTCTTTAAAGATCTTATTTATTTATTTATTTATTTATTTATTTATTTATTTATTTAGAGTGTGGGGAGAGGAAGAGGGAGAGGGAGAGACAGAATCTCAAGCAGACTCCACTCTGAGCCTGGCGCCCGATGTAGGGTTCAGTCTCACAACCCTAAGATCATGACCTGAGCTGAAACCGAGAATCGGACGCTTAATCGACTAAGCCACGCAGTCACTCCCTACATGTCTTTTTTTTTTTTTTTAAGCTTCTTTCACTTATTGGTATAAGGAAACATGAAGGCATGTTAAATATCATTATATGTCAGTATCATTTGTAATGACTACCTAGTATTTGCTTGAATGATGAATGGATCAGAATATATTTAAACATGACTGTTGCGAATTTGTATTATTGCCTGATTTTCACTATTTTACTCAACGCTGGGATGCCACCCCTCTAGTATACTTTATTCTGCTTACTCATTTGTGTCCTTAGGAGAGATTGTTGTGATGGAGAGCTGAAGGACCAGTGGTCTTACCCTGCTAAGGTATTCAATACATATAGAGATGTATCCTATGAAAAGATGTGCCCATTGACCCATGCACCAACAGTGCATGAGAGATGCCTGTCTGTAGTGAGGGTTTTTCTGACTGTCCATTGATTGGGGATGAAGGGGATGGTAGGTCTGGGAGGAGTGTTGGGTTAGTCAGAAGAATGGCTCCTGCCAGCTTCCAGTGCTGGTATTCAGTGCAGGGTGTGTGTTGGCGTGTGAGGTGGGGTGCCTCGGCTCTGCCCTTGCTGAGGCTGGTAGAGGGAGCAGGTCTAGTCTGGGAACAGATGAAAGGGGTCCAGGGCTGTGTGGGGAGGGGGAAGGTGGGAGTGGTGAGGTGAGGGAAAAACCAGCTCTGTAGCTGGGACATGAATTCAAACCTCATGTGTCCATCTGTCCATTTTAAAGGCTCCTTGGTCCAAGGAGCTGCCTTCTTCAGTCCCATGGGAAGACTCATTTCCTCCCTCTTTCAGTTTTATTGTCCTATCAAAGAAGGACATTTGACTTCTGAGATGCAACACCAGCCCCGCTCTTTGCATGGTGAAGTGGGAGCAATAAGCCTTGAGTCTTCTGATTGGGGTCTTAGCTGTAAAGATGGGACCCGAAGCAACTCCACTCCGCCTTGCTGTGGACTCTTACACATGTCTCTGTCCCTTTGGCCAGTGAGTTTCTGTGGGCCCTCTGTCTCTGTCATCCTGCATGTGTGTACATGTGTCCTAATTTTGGAGGTGCCTGGTTTGTTCTGATTTGGGCAGAAAACTTCTAGGCAATGTGGGCCACAGGTTTGTCAAGGGGAAACTGAGAACTTCCTGAAGGAACCTAAAGAATCAGCAGTAGGAGGCCCTGAGCTGGGGCCCAGAGAAGGTGAGGGACTTGCTCAGGGTCTCACAGTCAGTCAGAGGCACCAGCACACTGAGGGGCTGAGATCCCAGGTGGCAACTCTGTCTGTGTGTCCTGCCCAGTAGGGTTACTCCACGGGCTGCTGGGATGGGAGAGTTGGACCTCTGAGGTCCAAGGATCACCTCTGGAATGAGTTCTGCTCAGCAGAACTCTGACGTGGCAACTTTGGTCAGGGGCTGGGCAGTGGGGCTGCCATTCACTGTGATGAGGTGCCATTCCTGGCACGCAGCAGGCTTGGGCCTCCTGGACTGCTCATCCAGTGTGGTTTATGGGAAAGCCAGCTCTTGCTGATGCGGCAAATTTGGTTTGCTCTTGGCCCTTGCCTTACCTATTTTAGTGCGCCCCTGACCTCTAAGGAAACACGTCGAGGGCTTGCCAGCTGGCAGCAGGGTCCGGCCTCTCTGGGCCTGGCCCTAGTGAGGCCCAGAGGGTGGCAGACTCCTAAGAGGAGAGAGTCCCGGCTTCAGGGCTCTTCTGGCAGAGCCACAGCCCCTCCTTCTCATCATGCCCGCTTGCAACTGTGCAACTGTGGCAGGTCCAACTGTGCCAACTGTGGCAGGCTGGGGCAGGGATTAAACTCTCCCTGGAGCACAGCGCTAGTCCCTGCCTGGAGAGGCAGCTTCCTCACCCCAGCCCGTTCTGGGGCAAAGACCTTCATGGTGCTGTGAAGGCCTCAGAGAGCGACCACCGTGGTCCACCCCTCACTGGCCACATGAGGGAAGCAACGGCGAGAGGGCAGAGAAGAGGCAAGGAGGGAAGCAGGGCGCGAATACAGAGAGGAAGAGAAAGAAAGCAGCACACTCTCAGGTTGGGCTTGTGCTGGTTGAAGACCACCGAGAGTCCTCTCGCCCAGCGAGGACAGGCTGACAGTCCCTGCTGCTTGGCTCCTGTCCAACTGCCCTGAGATCTTTGCTGTGCCAGGTGGTGCCAGGCATTTGCAGAAACATTCTGCGTTCATAGCAGTACTGAAGGGTAGACTTTTTTACAAATGAGGGCACTGAGGCAGACTGGAGAGAGGAAGCAGCTCCGGGCAGACCTGACAGGGTCACTCCCTGACCTCTGCTCACCACCCAGAGCTCCGTCAGCTCTTGCTTCCCAGGGCCAAAAGGAGTCTGGACGGCCCTGGTGTGTCAGGGACCGCATGATGAAGTGACAGACTGTGTGCTTGCCTTTGCCCCCAGGAGCCCAGTCGAATCAGCCGAGACGGGATCTGCAGAGCAAGCACCATGAGTATCTCAGCTCTCGGAGGCGGCGCTAAAGGTGAGAGCAGCAGACTGGGGGAACTGGGAGGGAGGCCTCACGGTTCCCGGGGCCGGGCTCCTCTTCTGAGGCTGCCTGGCCTCGCCTCTTCCAGGGAAGCCCCTCCCACCTGGCGAGGAGGAACGCAACAATGTCCTCAAGCAGATGAAGGTTCGAACCACGCTCAAGGGGGACAAGAGCTGGATCACCAAGCAGGAGGACTCGGAGGGCAACTCGGAGGGCCGCACCCTGTAAGCCGGCAAACGTGGGCTGGGCTGGGGCCTGTCAGCATCCAGGGCTGCTGAGGGACTCCGACCACGCCGACCCCGGTCTGGGTCTGGCCCTGTGGCCACAGGCCAGCTGGGGAGGGCGGAGCATGGGAAAGCAATCCCGCTGAGGCCAGACCTGAGCGAAGTCACAGGGCGGGAAAGCCCTGGCTGCTGCGTGGGCGTGTCCATGCAGGCCTGCGGCAGGCGGAGGCAGGCCAGGGCAGGTGAAGGTGAGGTGCGAATGGTGGGCCAGGTTACTGACGTAACAGGCAGCCTCTGGGATGGTCGGGCGCCCCCTTTTCACAACTCCTGTTTCCTCAGAGAGCTGCCCTCTGGTCGGAGTCGTGCCACATCCTTTTCATCAGCTGGGGAAGGCCCGAAGGCCAGGTAAGAGGGGGCGCCCAGATGGCTGGTGGGGGGGACCTCATGCTGCAGTCTTCAGGGGAGAAGGAGGAGCCCAAGCTCGGAAGAGATGTCAGAGTCATTTCAACTCCACAGGAAGGACAGGCTTTTCTGCTCTCTTTCCTTTTGGGAGAGGGAATGCAGGAGTCACTGGGTTCAGGTGCCTGGCCTTACTGTGTGACCTTGAAGCTGGCTGCCTCATGGGCCTCCATGGTTCCGGCTGTCTACTGGACACTGAGAAGCCCCCATAGGCGGTGAGACAACATCTCTCAGGGGATCAGGCAGCTGAGAGTCACACATGACTCTCTCCCATCTGGAGCCCAGATTGCTGAGGACACTTGGTAATCAGCACGTGAGAGGAGATGCACACATTTGGTCCTGAGTCCCAGGGCTGCCCCTGATAACTATGGACTTGCCCATCACCCCTGTTCACTGAGTCGGTAACCACAGAGGACACAGCTCTCCCTTCAGGGAACTGACATCTTAGCAGGGAACACAGGCATGACCCAAGGAGAGAGAAGACTATAAAAGAGAATTATGAATTGTGACCGCTGCCATCGGCAAGGTTGGTGAAGGCCTGAGGACGGTTCGAAGACGGTCTCCTCACTGGGGCACTTGCTCACTTTGGGGGGTGCAGGTCTCGCCCAGGGCTTCTGTTTGGAGGTCTATTTGGAAAGCATATCCTGGGACTATGATTCAGGGCCTAGAGCAGGGGTACCTGAAAGTCTATTAAACTTTGGCTCTCGTTCTCTCCAAGGCATGGGTATTTCAACCAAAAATGTACGTGTGGCTACGTGGGGGACAAATGACCTTTCTTTCTCAGGTCCCACCCCAAGTGTCCTTGCAACTTTGTCACTTCCAGGAGGCTGTCCCTACCGAGGACAGGGTCCGTGCCGCCCTTCCCCCCTGCTTGCATGGGGTTCCCCTAGACCCACTGCCCCACCCCTGCTCCAGCACTAAGCTCCTCTGCCGAATCCTTGTCCTCTGTCCCTGCCTCTCGGTTGCTCCCACGGAGGAGGCACCCAGCACGCGCGCTGCTTGTTTTCCAGTCGCGCCCTCCAACCCCAGACTAGCATCCAGACTGTGATGTGGGCATCTCAGGGGCTGGAGGAGGGAAGCCCCAAGGAGCAGGAAGGGAGGGGCATCTGGCTTCAGTTCTACCCCTGGGGCCCTCACGAGCCTCCCCAAAGGAGGCTGCGCAGAGATGTCAGGCCAAGGACTGTGGCCTCTGGCCATGGAGCCTCCAGTTCTGACAATAGAGGGTGAGCGGGCTCTGTCAGCACTCCCAAATGACCTCTTTCTCATGGGATTGTTGGGCCCTGGCAAGCCAGGGAAAAGTTGGAGTTTGGAGGGGAGCCCTCTTCAGGAAACGCTCAGCCATGAAATACACCTTCACTTGGTGTGAGCCAGGACCGCTCTGGGCCAGTTCTGGAAGAATCAGCCATAAGTACCTTTCCCGCGGGAGCATGAGAAATGGGCAGAGCGGAACAGGCACCCTGGCGTGGGTGAACGGGTGGCTGCCCCTCGTGCTGTCCTCACTCTGACCGCACTGGGACACCCAGTGGCCAATCCACTCTGCTTTCTCTGGGTGCAGGACAAAGTAGGGCATCTTTGCTTCACCTCATACCTTCCTTTCCCTTGGCAGGCCTCCAAGCACAAGGGCTCCCACTGGCTATATCATCCGGTAGGTGACCACAGGACCCTGCCCACTTCCCCATGCCTGCCCGCACTACTCCCTGGCTTCTCACAGGGACTCACTGGACTTCTTCTGGCCTTTCTTTTAGGGGAGTGTTCACCAGGCCCATAGACAGCTCGTGCCAGCCCCAGCAGCACTACCCCAAGGCCAACGGAGCTCCAAAAAGGTGTGTGTCTCCAAAAAGGTGAACCTGGACTCCGTCAGAGAGGCAGGGCTAAGGGGCTTGGGCCTGCCTATGGCCGGAGGGCTGCCCTGCTCAGGGTGGTGAGAGAAAAGAGGAAAGGCCCCTAACCACATGTCTCCTGGGGCCATGTGGGCAGATTTGGAAGCAAGACGGGACCTGGGAGTGGGCACATGGAAACTTCTTTCCTCTCCAGTGCAACCGGTCTGCTCAGAGCCACTCCTGCTGGACCTCCCCGCCCGTCCTCCTCTGGCTATAAGATGACCACTGAGGATTACAAGAAGCTGTAAGTATGTAACTGCAGACCTAGCTCGGCTTCCCAAATGCCAAACACCGGGTCTGCTGAGGGCAGCTGGTTGCTCGCGTCTCCGCATGGCCCCTGACATCGCTGCCGGCTGCCACTGTGACCTGGAGCTTACCAACAGAGTGACAAACCCCAGAAAGCTGGACAGCTGTACACATTGCACTTCCGATCGGAGGCAAAGCAAGGACTGTAAAGAAGCTTATTGAAGGGACCAGTGGGTCTGCGGAAGGGGTCATGGCTCATGGCTGTGGCTGCTGCTGGTTGGCTCTGTATTCTGGACATGCCTCTGCACCCCTCTGGAGTTCAGGCTAGGCTGGACTGGGGCCTGATGACCCCAAGCATGCTCATGGTCCTGGAAGCCTATCAGTTATTGGCATTTTGTGCAGAAATCTGAGTGGCTTCTTGGATATAAATCTTCTGGGCTCCCCTTCTGGCCCCTGTCAAAGAAGCCCCCCACAATGTGCCCAGGGAGGGGGGATTGTGGACAAATTTCTCTAAGAAATTTCTCCAGAAATCTCTCTGGAGAAGGAGATGTGAGAGTTGAGAGGCTTCAGCTGGGTCTTGAGGGATGGTTAGGGCTGGCCCGAGGAGAGAGAAGAGCATGGGCAGAGGTGGGGGAGGAGGGGCCACAACCGACCGTCACCTCCGCCCCTCCCCTCCCCCAGGGCACCCTACAACGTTCGGCGTAGCTCAGCCTCGGGGGCCGCTGAAGAGGAGGAGATACCCTTCTCATCTGATGAGCAGAAACGGAGGTAACGGTGCCCACCCGACATCCCACGGGCAGGGCAGAGGCCCAAGTTTGCGTGGACCAGTGACATAGGAATTGCGCCAGTTGAGGCGACGAAATGCACAGCATGTACGGGATCATACTGGAGAAGTGGCTGACCAGCAGCAGGTGTCATTTACTGAGTCCCAGAACCACCGACTCAGGGCTGGGCCAGCTCAGAAAACCCTCTTATGAACCTTTTATGGAGCAAAACCTAGGAGATGAGGGTCTGTGAGAAGCCTCCACTGTGGGCAGACAGGCTGGAGGGAGGAAGGTGCTTTGGGAGTTTATATCAATTTGTTAGAAAGGGTCCCGCGCAAATTGGACCAAAATAGGCCCTGCCCCTGGGAGGTCTCTACAGTCACGAAAGCTCCCTGTGCCTCAGTTTCCTCATCTGTAAATTCTGGGAGCAGGTGCTAATTTGGCTATGCTGGCACAGTGAGTCTAACCCTAACCCTGTGCCACCCCAGGTCGGAGGCTGCAAGCAGTGTGGTGAGGAAGACGGCTCCCCGCGAGCACTCCTATGTTCTGTCAGCAGCCAAGAAGAGCACCAGGTTAGTCACACAGCGGGAGACACGGCGGGGCCTGGCTCTGGGCCGGCCCAGGTACCGACCGGCTTCCCTCCCCTTAGGGCTCCAGGGTTCCTTTGGCTAGGGAGGGGTTGGTTGAGAGAACCCTCCTATCCAGACCTTCTGGGATTCTCGATGTACTTTCTGGAAAATGGAGAGGGCCGGCTCCTGCCAGCAGGACTAGTGACAGAGACCAGGTCCCTGTAAAGCAGAGTGGTCATGATGTCACCTGTCCACGGGCTCTGTCCAACACGTTGCCTTTTCTGCTCGCTTTTCAGCAGCCCTCCCCAGGAGATGCAGGCCCCGTTCATTGCGAAGAGGTAAATGCCAGCAAGGGAAGACTTGGAAGCTTCTGGCTGGCTGCAGAGAAGGTCTCCTGCCAGCCGGGGTGGAGTATGAGCTCTGTGGAAGGCAGACCTAGAGTGGGAAGTTGTGAGGGGCTGGTGGCTTCTGTCGAAAGGCCCGGTGAGCAACTAGGTGGCTGCGGTGGCACTTGGGGGCTTCAACGGCCAGTTCTGTGTAAGCAGGATCTGGCCAGCAGAATGTAGCTTGTGGCTGGAAACTTCCATTTGCTAACAGGGCTAGGGCCCTGACCCCTAACAGAGTCATAGAGTTTCCAAGGGCCTCTGAAGTTTTGAAGCCAGGGATAGGCTGGACAATGCCGTGGCAGGAGGGCTTATTGGGCTGGGGTCCAGAGGTTTGTCACTGGGAGCCTCTGCCTGGCCAGGCCCTTGGAAGTGACAGTGATGCTGGAGATGGGGCCTACAGGGTGAACAGGGCTCACAGGGAATGATCGGGATGTTACGTCACAGGCTTCTTTCCCAGCTTCTGGTGACCACAGGCAACCCTTGACGTTCTCAGGTTCAAGGCAGACATGAATTTTGGAGGCACACTATTCAGCTGAGCACACCACAGGGGACAAGCAGTGCATCTGTTTCTCTTCTTGTCCCCAGGGTTGAGGTGGTGGATGAGGACAGGCCTTCTGAGAAGAGCCAAGACCCACCTGCTCTAGCAAGTTTCCCTCCTGGCTCAAGCAGGTAATGAACCACTCATCTCTGCCTGGGGCTGGGGGCTTGCCGGCTTGCCTTGCCCGTGTCACGGTGGGACTTCTGCTGGGTCGCCACCTTGCAGGGCCTCAGGGTCAGTGTCCCCATGTGCCCAGTGACAAGATGGGCACAGAAATCAGTAAGAGCCTGTGTGGTTGGATGCTCTAGGGCTGAATGGAGCACAACAGCCTGATGTCCAGGGACAGCATATCACTCTTGTCTGTTCGATGCTTATCTGTGTTAACTTAACCTAATGGCAGCCACAACATCTTAGAAAAAAGCACGAGCTTTAGGGTTTGACAGGGTCTACCATCATGGTCTTAGCCCTGTCATTCTTGGGCTTGTTTAGACCTCTATTGTAAGTTGTCCAAGTTCAACCTGCCAACCGTGCCCACCGCCTCCTCTGGAGAAGGAGGCTCCACAGTCCCCAGCCCCGCTCACAGCTGCCTTCTCTGACAGCCCCGCTGGAGGTGGAGCTGAGTGCATGCTGAGTCTGCCCAGCCCTGCAGGGAGCTGGGAGCCCAGGTGGGTGCTGTGTGCTGGCTCTGGCCTGTGAGCCAGTCATATGGGAGGGTCTGGGACTGGAACGCCAGGGCAAGAGCAGGCTGAGCACTGGGGATGTCACTACAGAGGGGGCCCTGATTTGCTCTGATTTC
The DNA here is from genome assembly GCF_022355385.1 of Mustela nigripes. Taxonomy (NCBI): domain Eukaryota; kingdom Metazoa; phylum Chordata; class Mammalia; order Carnivora; family Mustelidae; genus Mustela; species Mustela nigripes. The sequence continues at coordinate 2,320,663 of NC_081575.1, read as the reverse complement.
TGAGCAGCTGCGCACATGACGGTGCTCGCTTGTCCACAAACAGAGAGCAAGCAATAGTTCCTTGTACTTTGCAGTGAACTGAGCCTAGTCCACTTGCCGGCAAGCCCCTACTCCCCTCCCCAGTTCAAGTCCCACAGCCATCTGTGTGTGTCCACCTGCCGTAGACAGACCGTGGGGGCGAGCAGCGCTGCAGACCTTCTGTGCCCGGAGGGAGCTGAGGTCACCGCCTAGCAGCGGCTCCTCCGCTTCACTCCCTTCCTCTCCGGATACTCCTTTGCTTTTCTGTTTTTTGGTGTTTTTTTTTTTTTTTAAAAAGATTTTATGTATTTATTTGACAGAGAGATGGTGGGACCGGGAACACAAGCAGGGGGAGTGGGGGAGGGGGAAGCAGGTTCTCCACTGAGCAGGGAGCCCCATGCAGGGCTAGATCCCAGGACCCTGGGATCATGACATGAGTTGAAGGCAGACCCTTAATGACCGAGCCACCCAGGCGCCCCGATACTCCCTTGTTTGTGTGAACTCTCATCCGTAAGAACTTTTAAACAAGTGGAAGATTTGAGAGCTCTTCACAAGGCAGCATTGATGGGACTTGGGGGCTGTCTTGGTTTGCTAGGGCTGCCAGAACAAAGTAGCACAGATTGTGGGGGACTTAAAGAACAGAAATATCTTGTCTCCTGGTTCTGGAGGCTGGAAGTCCAAAATCAAGGTGTAAGCAGGGTTGGTTCTTTCTGAGGCCTGGGAGGGAGGCCTGTCCTTGGTCTGTAGATCGCCACCTCTGCCTGTGTGTCTTCACGGGCTCCTCCCTGTGTGTGTCTGTGTTCTGATCTCCTCTCCTCATAAGGACATCGATCAGTTTAGATCAGGGGCCTGTCCTACTCCCGAAGAACCTCATCTTAACAAATACCATCTGCAATGACCCTGTTTCCAAATAAGGCTCCAATCTAAGGCACTAGAGGTTAGAACTTCAACATATAAATTTGGAAGTGGGCATAATTCATCCCCAAACAGTGTACATCTCTGATTTCTCCTTATTTGTGTTTTGTGTAAAAGAAAAAAAAAAAAAGCAATGAATGGTTTCATTGACACCGGTAGCAAAGTCCCCCAAACTGGTGGCTTGAACAACAGAAATATTCTGTGTCACAGTTCTGGGGGCCAGAAGTCGAAGATCAAACTTGCCTGTGAGGCCCCAGGGGGAGGAAGGAGGCAACAGGGGCTGGTCAGGGTCAGGTTAGGGTCAGGGAGGCTCCGTGTGATGCTACCCTCAGATTCTGCAGTCGCAAAATGTCTGCAATCCCCGACAGCTTCCCCGCGAGCTGCTGGCTGGTCCTGGGTTGTCTTCCCCGCGAGCTGCTGGCTGGTCCTGGGTTGTCTTCCCCGCGAGCTGCTGGCTGGTCCTGGGTTGTCTTCC